>NC_139704.1:35318224-35350724 GCF_964188405.1 Protomyctophum parallelum
TAACAGTTACCTGGTGCGGTACAGTTGGTGTACTGGTCTGAACTGGACTGGACTGGGGCTGTGGCTGGGCAGAGGGCTGGGGAACACTGCGTGTGTGCGGGCGTCCATGTGTGTGTGTGTGTGTGTGTGTGGGTGTGTGTGTGTGGTGGCATGTATAATAGGATTAGCCACTACCTGGAGAGGTGCAGTTGGCGCTGGGTGTTTGCCAGCTGTTCTGCCAGGCTCACGGCTTCGGCCCGCCATTGGCTCCCGTCCCTCTGGACCGTCTCCAGGTGTTGCCGGCAGCCAATCAGCTCCAAGTTCAGCCTCTCCACTTCCTGTCCCGCCGAGAGAGAGGGGGGGGAGGAGGGAGGAAGCGAGGAAGGTGAGGAGAGTCTTATACAATAAAAGTGCCCCCTTATGACCTCCTTGCCCGAGAAATGCAATGAAAGCACTCTCAGGGGTTTGAATGATGTCTCAGCAGACTCAAGGTTAATCCATTTTGGACTAAAAAAAAGGCTTCTAAATCCTAATAGTTTTCTGAAAAACCTCATGTTTCTATGTCAGCGGTGCTCAACCTATTTCATGTCAAGGACCCCCAGAATTATCTCTATTGGGCCACGGACCCCCCCCATCTCAAAATATGTAGTTCCAGGGACCCCTCCAGAAGCAAATATTTTAGTTAGAAATGTTCGCTCTGAAATATATATTCAATGATTTGCAACACATTTTCATGACTTTTCAAAAATAGCGGACCTACAAGCTCGTAGCGCGCCACTCGGTGGCGCGCTATGAGCTTGTAGATCTGCTATTTTTCAATAGCTAAGGCATAACATAATGCTAACACCAAAAGGGGTTCCCGCCCAAAATGGGTTAAGGTACTGCAAATTATTATTATATTAGGCTTTTAGGCTATATTGCATATTTTTGGTTACAATAAGTGTTAAATAGCTCTATATTCCCACAGTAATCATTGCTATATAAACAGAAAATCTATTTTCTCTTATAGGATATATACCGGATGAAAAGTGCAATTGGAGGTGATGAAATAATGTGCATGGAAATTTGGGAATTGGAAAAATACTTAAAATGTTCCCTCTCCTGATTGGATGAAATTGGCGAGCCTGAGCAACCTTAACCCATTTTGGGGCGGGAACCCCTTTTGGTATCTGTAGCATTATGTTACACTTTAGCCATTGGAAAAATAGCAGATCTACAAGCTTGTAGGTCTGCTATTTTAGAAAAATCGTGAAAATGGGCCTCAAATCTTTATATATTCTTTCAGAGTTTCAGTTTTCAACTCAAATCTTTGCTTCTGAGGGGGGGGTCCCTGGAACAACATATTTTTCGAATTAACCGTGGAAATATTAGGATATAATTAATACACACCCGAGATAGCAGTGCTGCTAGCAGGGTGCATTTGGACATTTGCTATACCTAACTGTACCTTCTGTTAAGAAGAGGTATACTGTAAAATAAGTATTCATAGTTGCGTTTTATTTGTAGCATTGAGTCACAGCCTAAGTGTGTGAGAGACACCCACTCTTACCGTACAAAAATAACTCTACGCTGGCATACAGTAAGTCTCTTTCATACACAGTTCTACTATACGGTTATAATATGTGATCTCTGTTGTTTATCCCGTTTAGGCCCGACGTCGGAAAAAAATAAAAAAGGTCTTCTGAAAGAATATATATTCAAAGATTTGTGCCTCATTTTCACGAAATGTAAAAAAATAGCAGATCTACAAGCTCGTAGCGCGCCACTCGGTGGCGCGCTACGAGCTTGTAGATCTGCTATTTTTCAACAGCTGAAGCATAACATAACGCTTACTTAAAACACCAAAAGGGGTTCCCGTTCAGAATGGGTTATGTGAACCTGTGGCTCCTTCGGGGTACCCTCTGTCCCTCATCTGTGCAATTCATATTCATAAATATGATTATGAATGCATGTGCCCACACATGCCAAAGTGAAAGGTGGAATTGAATATGCAAAGCAACTTGAATGTGATTGTTGGTTGTCGTTTATTTTTAATAAAATAATTCCAAGAACTACATGAAATTATATATATATTTTGAGGGGCGCTATCCCCTCCTATATATATATATAGGTTTAAAGGAGAATTCCATACTAGAAGGCTTTCTTACCTTTCTTTGTATTTGTTACGTCCCCACCAAAGAGGTCCAGGTGTTTTTTTGTGCAAAAACTCCTTATTGGCTATTTCCCCTACCATAAGCCCTAAATGAATTGCATTGAATTGAATGGGGCTATGGGGTGTTGTGCTAATTCGCTTATTTCCATCGAAATAAGTAGTAAAGTGTGCCGCTTGGGTTATTATTTAAATTATGAAGAGAGGATATATACAACAAAAAAATTAGCACAACACCCCATACATCCCATTCAATTAAATGCAATTCATTTAGGGCTTATGGTAGGGGAAATAGCCAATAAGGAGCTTTTGCACAAAATAACACCTGGACCTCTTTGGTGGGGACGTAACAACTACAAAGAAAGGTAAGAAAGCCTTCTAGTATGGAATTCTCCTTTAATGTTTGTTTTTAGTTCAATGTTTGCTTTAAAAACGCCATTGACAATGAAGGGAATTTAATGTTTGTTTTGACATCGTTTGTTTTACATCACCATTACATCACCATATCAACAAGAGTTAGACTTTAATATATTAGCGCCGCTCACTTCACACAGGTGTGATTTTTCTTTTACAATACTGCACAATTTCATGTATTGTTCTTGTGCTGACGAATGGGTCAGATCACATGACTGAGTTTATACTGAGTTGCAGGACAATTAAAGCTGCTATAAGTAATAATATGTCAACATTTTAATTACTTTTTTCTTTTTCTTTTTGTTGTATTCAGACAGCCAGCAATGGCTCTCCCAAAAAAGGTAGGGTAACACTTTACAATAACGACCTATTATAAAGCATTTATAAACATTTATAAGCAGTTTGTAGATGAGTAATAATCATGAACAGACTGTTTGTTGACATCCGTAAATGTTTACCTACACATTTATAACTATGTGAATAGTTTACTACTTACTAATACCTTACTAATAACGTATAAATGATGTTTAAACATAGTTATAAATGTTTAGGTAAACATTTACGGATGTCAACAATGATTGTTCATGATTATTACTCATCTGCAAACTGCTTATAACTGTTTATAGATGCTTTATAACAGGTCGTTATTGTAAAGTGTTACCAAAGGTAGTCTCTGTGACACACCTAGGGGCCGCAATATGCATTCAAAGATGTTCCTAGAAGCTTTGTCATTGGTCGAAAAAAAACCCGGCCGCGATGACTAACCAATCAGGAAGCAGACGGGCGAATCGACCAATGACAAAAGCTTCTAGGAAAACCTTTGAATGCAGATTGCGGCCCCTAGATGTGTCACAGAGACTACATTTTGGGGGTCTGAATATCAAAAAAAGAAAGAAAAAAAAAGGTCATTAAAAATGTGACATATTATTGCTTATAGCAGCTTTAAGCACACAAAGACATTTGCGGGACACGTAGTCAGATTTGATGCGACGTTGAAGTTCTGCGTATAACGGCGTCACAGACCCAATATTTTTTGGGTCTGGGGGACACGCCGTCAATCCGTCATACGACCAGATATGCCATAGATCGAGCTTCAAGTGTTCATTTTGTTATGTAAATTGTCTTGTTCTTTGTGTTATGTCAAATGTGTGTAATAATGTGTATATGTGTTCTGCATACTTGGCTGCTGGGTCGCAAGGCAAATTTCAGTGTGAACTGACAATTACAGTACTGTATCATATCATATCATATCATTTTGCCGCAGAGGATTTTACCGTGCATAACCCATTTTGGGCGCAAACCCATTTTGGTGTTAGCATCATGTCGTGCTTTAGCTATTGAAAAATAGCAGATCTACAAGCTCGTAGCGCGCCACCGAGTGGCGCGCTACGAGCTTGTAGGTCTGCTATTTTTTGAAAAATCAAAGAGCGACTGACATTTTTAGAATCTGATCTCAGGTCAGAATGGAAAACTGTCAGGACGTAGAAGACATTTTTTGAATCTGATCTCAGGTCAGAATGGAAAACTGTCAGGACGTAGAAGACATTTTTAGAATCTGATCTCGGGTCAGAATGGGATAAGCAAATTGGCTGGTCAAGAACCAGTGTGACCGACCTGTGCAGCCTGCTCCCGCAGTCGGGCCGTCTTGGTGCCGAGGTCTCGGAGCTCGCGCTCTGCTTCGTCCCTCTGCAGCTGTGCCTGGCTCGCCTGGTAGCGCAGATCTACAAGCGCCTGATGAAGAAGAGAAAAAGGCCAGGTTAAATTACAAGTGAACAGATCTACAAGCGCCTGATGAAGAAGAGAAAAGGCAAGGTTAATTAACAAGTGAAGATCTTTCACCCCTGTTATGTTCATTGAACTCATCCTGGGGTGTGTGTGTATGTCAACGTTTGAACGTACCCAAATCCGATTATATCTCTTGGTGTCACGACGTTAATTTGAATTTTACAGGGACTACTAATTATATTATCCACACATACTGTGCTGTCAGCATAAGCATGCGTTACTGTCTTTAAATAAAAAAGGTTAAATATTCTTGAGAGGATCTGTACTCCTTCTCAAAACGAGTGTTGTTGTGTATGTGTTGAAATAATAAAGACTTTGGCGCCCTCATTTGGAATAAAGCAACCATTACAGTCAACGTTCAGAATTCAACTAGAAAAGAAGAAAGACGGAACTGGAAGAGAGAAGGTGAGTGCAAATGGATATTATTACTATTATTATTATTATTATTAAATTGTTAAACAACACAGTTTTGTAGAGAGAGAGAGAGAGAGAGAGAGAGAGAGAGAGAGCAGAGAGAGAGCAGAGACATAGGGGGGCGAACACGCAACACAGGTCACCGAACGGAATCAAGTCCAAAAGACACACACCTTGGTGCCGTCTTGTTCCTGATTGGTCAATTTGCGGAGGGTATCGTCCAGCTGATTGGTCAGTGAGCTCTTGTCCCTGTCTGCTCTGTCTAGTTGCCCTTCCAACTCAGCCACACGCTGGGAAAGACTGCTCACCTGACGACCACCACACACACACACACACACACACACACACACACACACACACACACACACACACACACACACACACACACACACACACACACACACACACACACACACACACACACACACACACACACACACACACACAGAAAGGAAATCGAAATCGATCAGTCACTAGGTCAGTAAACACACACAAACACATGTGTGTCTTAACAACATGAACCCTAGCAATCCCCGGGGTGAACAAACAAACAGCTCACAACGTGTCACATTGCTAAACGATGAGCTTGTAGATCGGATATTTTTGGGCAAAAGTCAACCGAGTATAAGGTTTAAGTGTTCATCGTACTGTGGGTTCTCTCACAAGTAAGACCTAATACATAGTGTACTGTACACACACACAGAGACTTACAGACTGTGCCAGCTCCTCTTTGTCCTTGCGAGCTGCACCACGGCCTTCCTCTCTGGCCTTTGCCACTCTCTCCTTTAGGGCCTTGGCCTCCCGCTCCATGTGCTCCCTCAGTCGAGCCAGCTCCCTGGACAGCTGCTCACACTGCACCTCCACCTACGCACGCACGCACACACACACACACACACACACACACACACACACACACAAACACACACACACACACACACACACACACACAGGAACAACTCATACATTACTGCCGCTAAAATAATGAGCCATTTAGTGTCGTGAAGCAGCACTGAATAGAGGACAATATATCAACAGTGTGTGTGTGTGTGTGTGTGTGTGTGTGTGTGTGTGTGTTTTGATTGAATGAGTGATTGAAATATTTATTAACAGTTACTGCAGAATTACAGTACATTTCGAGCACAAACTCAATACAAAGACTGTCTTTATCCGTCTTTATATAATTGGCTCAGTTATCAAACCATGACATTGTTGTCAGAAGCTCAAACACTGATTCAGATTGTAAGTGTAGTGCAATTCTTAAGACAAAGACAGAGTTTGCAAACTAAAGTAGCATAAACACAACACCAGCGCAATAACAAACGTGAGGTATTTTTTTTCTCCCCGAGTTCTGTCGGTAAGGCTCAAGGCTTTTGTCACATGATAGCACAGCTGATTCCCGGCATCGCATTAGGGGTAAAAAAGGTACCACGTGTATATAGCAATAATAATAATTACTATTATTATTATTATTATTATTATTATTATTAATAAACCATAGAATGAATTAACAGGTTACATGCAGGCATCACTTTAGGGGTAAAAATGTACCTTTGCACATAATAATAATCCATAGTAATAATTAACAGGTTGCCATTCCCTTAAGGTTTACAGGTTATATACAGTTCATATTCTTATTTTTACAGGTTAAACACTTAACCATAAACATCCCCTCTTTGAATTTTTTTGTATTTATTTGTTTTGCTATGTAGCCTACAGAAAATATCGGATCGGCAAATATCGGATATCGGGAAATTTCAAAATGAATATATCGGATCGGATCGGAATTGAAAAATCAGTATCGTTGCATCTCTAATATAGATCTGTAGTTTTCGCTCTTTTAACCCATTTTGGTGTTAGCATCATGTCGTGCTTTAGCTATTGAAAAATAGCAGATCTACAAGCTCGTAGCTACGAGCTTGTAGGTCTGCTATTTTTTTTTAATCGAAGAGCGACTGACATAGAAGACATTTTTTTTAATCTGATCTCAGGTCAGAATGAAAACTGTCAGGATGTAGAAGACATTTTTTTAATCTGATCTCAGGTCAGAATGGGTTAAAGGAAATGTTTGGTCAAAGTCTTTGAAAGTGAGTCTGACCCTGGTCTTCTGCAGCTTGAACTCCTCAGCCATCTCCACAGCCTGTTTGACCTGCATACAGGCCGACCACTCCCTCTGCTGCGCCTCCTGGTGGCTGACCCGCCCCGCGCACAGAGCCGCCATCAGCTCGTCGCGCTCCCTTGACACAGACAGATGGACGGACGGATACACAGAACACAACCGTCACACATGCAAACACAGACAGACAAACAGACAGACAAGACGTGAGCCCACAGTGCCGGATTACAAACACACGCCATCAGTATCAAATATAGCCAATTACCCAATTTACAATTTAAGCAAAGTGCAAATATCAAAGCCAGAGTACAGCCGGCATACTTCTACATCTGTGGACACAATAGAGCGTCGTAGTCCCGCCTCCTCGAGAGACCCGGGGAAAAAAATCCCCGTTCATTTTCCTCATAGACATTTCAGAAAGTATTTATTTAAAAACTCATGACAAACAAACACAATTTTTCGGGCTGAACAAATAATTAGAAAGAAGAAAACGGCAGATTACAATTTGTTTTGTTGTTGTTTTTCTTCTTTGTAATTATTTGTTTGGTCCAAAATATTTGTGTTTGTTGTCATGATTTGTCACGACAAGAGTTGGCTCATAAGGTCTTTAAATGAATACGTTTTGAAATGTCTATGGGAAAAATGCATTGGAAACTATTTCCTGGGCCTGGCGTCGTCATGAAAGGGGGCAGGACTGCGCCGCTCTATTGCACGACGCACGTGTCTTATACCAGTGGTCCTCGTTGTTTTCAGGACAAACTGAGCTGGGGACGTACCAACATAATCATATTTGAGCTGGGGACCGCCAACCCTGACAAGCACATGGAATTGTCAGAGTTGAGAGTCATTACATTTTGTCTTACTCGGCTCCACAGATATTGTGAAAATAGAAGATCTACAAGCTCACAATAGCTCGCACCGGAAGGCGTTGTGTCTATATCTGCTAATTTCACAATTTGTGCCTCTTTTTTGAGTGGTCCGAGGAACAGCTTTGTCCGTGTCCGTGTGTTCACCTATGTGACTATGAGCATCATATAATGAGTACCAGTAGGGGGCGCTGTTTGCCAGAGAGAGAGAGACAGTGCTGCAGTGTTGCCTGCTAATGAGAGAGAGAGAGATAGAGAGAGAGAGAGAGAGGAGGGGGGGGAGAGAGGGGAGTTGCACCACTCGGGTCACACGGGTGTGATTTTTATAGTATACCGCAGTTTGTTGATTACTTTAGTAATCGTAGTAGCAGTCTTTTTCTTTTGAGGTTGGTGTTAGCATTATGTTATGCTTTAGCTATTGAAAAATAGCAGATCTACAAGCTCATAGCGCGCCACTCGGTGGCGCGCTATGAGCTTGTAGGTCTGCTATTTTAGAAAAATCGAAGAACGACTGACATAGAAACATGGCTTTTTCAGAAAACTGTCAGGATGTAGAAGACGTTTTTAGAATCTGATCTCAGGTCAAAATGGGTTAAAAATGTCTTAAATTGTCACGTCACTGTCCCAACATCGTGTGAGGTTGTGTGTGTGTGTGTGTGTGTGTGTGTGTGTGCGTGTGTGTGACTGCGTGTCACGCTCTCTGCACTGACTTGGTGAGCCTCTCGATGGCCTGGATGTGCACGTTGGTGTGTGTGCCGGCCAGGACGGCTTCGTGCTGGGCACACTTCAGACACAGGCCCGCCACGCGGGGCGCGCCGCCGGCCTTCGCCGCCGCCTCCGCGGTCTGCGCCTCCCTGCGCTGGAGACGAGCTTTCGCCTCCTCACACTCCTTCTGACTGACGGACAACTCCTTCCTGCAGGGGACAGGAGAGAGGAGAGGTATAGTGGAACTTAAGGGAGGGAGTGGAAATAGTAGTATCTTTCCATTTCCGGAAAGGAAAATACACTTGCGATATTGCTTCTAAAACCTCAATGGGAATAACACACAAAATGTGAGAGCATATAAGGCATTTGGTTGACACCACTCAGTTCACACCCTTGTGAACTGAGTGGTGCAACTCCCCTCCAAATGTAGCGAAAATTGAAGATCTACAAGTTCCACATTGCATTGCATGTGCCAGAGCCACGCATGAATGGAATGGTGATGTGTTGACTCTTATTTAACCCATTTAGGCCTGACGTCGAAATAAAAGAAAACGTCCAAAAATAGCAGACCTACAAGCTCGTAGCGCGCCAATCGGTGGCGCGCTATGAGCTTGTAGATCTGCTATTTTTCAATGGCTAAATTATAACATAATGTTTAAAACACCAAAAAGGGGTTCCCGCCCTAAATGGGTTTTAACCACTCAACCATTCAACCTGGCGTTCAGATTTTGAGGCACAATTTCATACATATTCAAACATTTTCTAAAAAAGCAAATCTACAAGCTTCTATTCTCGTTTTAAATTTTAAATTGAAGGAGAAACCTTTTCTGTAGTGCTTCAATCAGTAGAGTGAGTTTTTATAGCTAGAGTGTGAGTGCTGACCTGAGAGATACAACCTGGGACTCCAGTGTTTCAGTCTGTGCCTGATGTATCACTTTCAACTGCTCCTAACACACACACACACACACACAATATATTATATTTATAGAGCAAATACTATAATGTCAGCGGTGTATACATTTACATTTTTATATTTCATGGAATTATCTAACCAAGAGTTGCATGAACAAGATATCAAAATGGATATTGGAGGCAACTCCTCATTTCCCCCACCCCCAAATTCAGGGGAACGTTCGGATTTCAGGAGGAATTCTTTGCCTTTTGCCATTTTTATTTTTCCTCATGTGGGCTTAAGCAGGGATGCAACAGAAAAATCAAACTACTGGTAAATCAGTTTAATAAAAATAAAGACTTTGTATTTGTTTCGGACCTTAAAGTGCAATTGTGCTGCAACCGTTAAGACTAATCAACTTAGTTGATTATAAAATATAATTTAAAAAAAATGTCCCCACGTCAATTCATTATAACATAAACTTGTTACATTAAAAACGAAAACGATTCTCTATTTTTGGATGAACTGGAAATGCAATCGACAGAATAATCTCTACAAAAATGATGGATAGATGGCACGCCTAGGCCTCGTTCACACGTACCAGACACCAATCAGGCAAATGTTTGGTCGTTTTTTGGGGGCCACCACAATGCTTTTCCAATGGGAGTCACATGGTTTGACCAAAACATTTTTGTTTGATGAGGGGCAGAACAGCATTCAAACACAAATGTTTGATCAAACCACGTGACTCCCATTGGAAAAGCATTGTGGTGGCCCAAAAAAAAAAAAAAAAAAACGACCAAACATTGCTTGATTGGTGTTTGGTACGTGTGAACGAGGCCCTAGAACGTGGTAAGGTGCTAATGAGATTCAAACGGATCACAAGTGAAAATGAACAGTGGACAGAAGGTCCACATGGACAGAAGGTATGGATGACATATACCAGTTTATTCTGCCATGTGAGGGCTTCTGTCGGGTTGTGGGTTGTTGGACACTCCTGAGGAACGCACAAAATAGATCTCATGAACATAAAATCTTAAGCAGACATTTTAGTATTCAACATAATATTACATGACATACACTGTGGTCATCATCTTTTGTCTCACACACACACACGCATTCTAACAACTGGCACTTTCTCCTTTTCTCTTTCTCGTACACACACCATTTGGGCCCGTATTGTGTTCTTCAGATCTGATTGTAGCTTCTCATTGTCTACCACCACTACCCGGACGCGCTGCTTCATCCCCTCCAGCTCCTCCTGAACACACACACACACACACACACACACACACACAGTCAGTCAGTCACAGAACAAACTTGATGGCATAATGTATGTATAGAGTTCAGTTTCTACCTACAGCATGATTACATTATCAAAGTGCACCTAGAGTAGATATTATTTGGTTACATGGGGACATATCTTTGGACACTGAACACATCAAAAAGAACTGTGGCACGTTGTCATCACTAAGACAAACGATTGACAATGACAAATGTAGCACCCCGCCAATGCAATTTTACAATTAGAGATGCAAGTGTCCGTTTTTTGCTAAATGCTAAACGCGCTTTGTGAGTGACAAGAGACCGACTTTTTCTGTAAATGTCAGTTCTGCGTGGAACACATCGCAAGCATTGTTGGCAGAGAAAATGACAGAGAAAATGACTCTGATATGAGCATAACACATGCACAGACATGAAAGGGAACACAACACACACACCGTGCAGAATTTGACTTGGGCTTCCAGATGTTGGATGTACTGCGACTGGTTGCAAATCATGGGGATCAGGTCCTGAATGGCCACCCCCTCCTCCTGCGTTCTCTGACAAAAGTGTGATCATCATCATCATCATCATTATCATCATCATTATCATCATCATAAATTTAAACTCGGAGTACAACTGAGGGGCAGGGCCTAATTTTCAATGTAGACGAAATACAAAACACAAGCCTTGAGCAACCCCGCTTAAGGACCCGTGGTCCAACACTGTTTTTTCAGTGTTTGTTGTGTGATAATAAATTAGGAATTATTATTCCAGGAGGTCCTTGGCAAAAGTAGTTAATATAGCATCGCAATCATTTTAAGCCACTTTATCCATTTATATGTTGGCTCTTCAAAAATAGCAGATCTACAAGCTGCTATTTTTGAAATTATTCGAAAAATATATTTTATCATAATTATTATTATTATTATTTTTTAACATAAAGATTCTCTTCTGGGGTCCCTGGCAGAAAAGGTCCTTACCATGAAAACCACTGCTCTATGGGACCACCACAGTCAACAACGTGTACGCAGGGATTCAGTGGTTCAAATGTTTAGCCTGTAGCGAGGTACCTTAGGTGGAGATTGGTTCTTTGAAGGGGAAAGAGGAGAGTGTGTTTCCTTTCGTTGTTTCTGTAAGAGGCTTCTCAGCTGGTTGACTAACACAAAGATAGAGACACGCACAAGAAAGGAATATGTCATTATTATTATTACTACTGTGTGTGCCAATGGAAATCAACAGGCTTACTATCAGTGGCTGTATACACCGGAACCAAATACCAAACATTTACGAGCTTGTAAATCTACAGATGTTTTATTTATTTATTTAATCTTGAAAGTGTGAGAGCTACTAAGGAGATGTATTTGTAGAATTTGGCCCAAGCCCAAGTTGGTGGTCTAGGTCGGACTCTCCAAAAATCGGGATTGGCATAGGACTCCAAAATCCAGCCTTGGTTGTTGGGCTCTTGTAAAAAAATATAAACATCTGACAGTACGACACCTGCTTGGCTCTGAGTCCTCTGGGTCCACGCTGCCTGCTCCTTCTCCTCCTCTCCAGCCAGGAAGGAGAGGGGGCTTCGGACCGCCCCCGTCTCCTCTCCATCGTCGCTCCTCGCCGCCAGGGCACTGCTCAGCTGCTGGATGCTTCGGTTGGCCCGCTCTGGAAGCAACCCAACCCAACATTATTAACGTTATTGTCTCCACCAGCCGAAGTCATGGAGATTAGAGAGATTATGTTTTGAACTCCATCCGTCCGTCTGTTACCAGCTGCCAACGATGCCAACGATGAACCTCTGCCCCATATTTTCCAGAATGGCCTGTTATAGCGCCACCATGAGGCAGCTTTTCACCTTTGTTTTACCTATAACTGCACCCATCTGCGTGAAACGTTGCATGCACACTCCCTAGAGGCCAAGGACAAACCTTTGACCTGCATTTTTCACATCTGCCTTTCAGAGTGCCACCAGTAGGCCGACATTTGTAAAACACATTTATTACATTTAATTATTACTCCTCCAGATTCTGTCCAAAAATCCCGCAAATCGTTACACCGTATCTCTATAGTCATGTGCTCAAGACGGATCTGTCCAATATTTCATATTCCATCCTAATTGGCCAACATTGGCTTTCAAAGTTTGCAGGATTGGCCCGTTTTGAACAAAAAGCCTCAAATCATGAACCCAGCGTGCAATTTACGTGAAATCTTTCACGCACTTTCCTACTAGGCTGAGGAATATATCCCACCCTTTTCACATTGACCTGTTATCGCACCACCCAACAGGTGGATCTTTGCAAAACACTTTTTTGGAACAAAATGCCTCAAATCATCCAATTGCCATCAAAGGCATCAGAAGAAATGGCATCCTTTCACATTGGCCTATTATAGCGCCACCAGGAGGCCACAACCTGTCCTGGTGGAGACTTGTGGGGCACTTTTAGGACATAATATTATCAGGAGTTGTCAGGACAACGTTATGAGGACAAAAGAGAGATGTGCATTTTGAGCTAATTTCTTCACCATTACATCGATGAAAATTAACTTTTTTTCCACTCTCTCCCTTTGATTTCTCACTATAACTAAAGTGGTCCATCCTTAATTTCTTGGTATAAAGAGGGTCAGCAGCAGTTGGTGAATGGTATACATTATAGCCTACTGTATGAGAGAGAGAGAGAGAGAGAGAGAGAGAGAGAGAGGATAAGACTAGAGGCTACATATAAAAAGGTAATTTGTGACTGTGAGTGTGAGCTGTCCATTGCTTCATGTTGCTCATTAAATTTAAAAGGCACAAGTCAGTGATTCAAACTTAAACGAAATGGTTAGCCAGAACACCAAACCGTTTTAAATATATATAATAGAGAATGTATTCCAAATACTTGGAATACATGAAAGGTACTGTATTTATGTAATTGAAATGTATATGTTGTATTTTATCATTATTTTCTCAGCCACTCTAGAGTGCAATGTGAACGTGTGTACCTCTCAGTGTCTTCTGGTAAACATCCAGTTGTTGCTCCTCATCCTCATCAGAGTCCAATGGTTTCATTGAAGACGTTTTATTTTGCAGCGGGACTAACTCCAGCCAACTTACTTATGTACGCACAGTCAGCAACTACTAGCTAACGAGTAACAACAACAAACATCATGCAGGGCTTTCTCAACGGCTATCTTTGCATGGAAGGTGTGTTTGATTCTCCAATCGGGTGTCCCGAGAACGTATTCTCGCTCTGTACAACGACTTGTCTGTGACTGTGACGGCACTGAGAAATAAAACGAGCACACACACCAATCAGCCCATGACATGATTTCTCACTTCCGTAAACACAAGCAGCCGGCATCCGGGAGATTTGTAGTAGGAGTTTCTGTTTCCATTCGCGTAGCACGTCTGCCCCCGTGTGGTGAAGATGGTGTACTGCGAATTGAGTAAGTATCACTCAGCAGTGGTTCTTCAAACGTGTTGAATTAATATTATTTCAAGGATAACTCCGAGAGTGTACAAAATGTAGACATTTTGTAGACAAAATGTAGACTCTGAGAGTGTACATTTGTACACTCTCAGAGTTACAGACCTGTAATGGGGCCATTTGGAGCCCCTCAAGTATAACTGCATGTGACTGGATTCCTTGGCCTCACTTTGAGAACCATGCAGTGGCGTGCACAGATAGACACTAGGGGTGCTAGAGCACCCTTTGGCCTTTTGGCATTATGTTATGCTTTAGCTATTGAAAAATAGCAGATCTACAAGCTCATAGCGCGCGCTACGAGCTTGTAGGTCTGCTATTTTTTGAAAAATCGAAGAACGACTGACATAGAAACATGGCTTTTTCAGAAAACTGTCGGGATGTATAGAAGACATTTTTAGAATCTGATCTCAGGTCAGAATGTGTTAATTAAGGCAACCGGCCGGTTCCACATGCTAGGTGCCCTTTTTTTCACTTGAGCATGCACCTGCCCCTCTAAATGTCTGTGCACGCCACTGGAACCATGCACTGACTCGGAGCAGAGGCATTGATGATAACAGACGGTCAAATGAACAGAGTGTCGAGGAAAGAGAGCTAAAAGTAACCATAATAATATAGCAGGAAGTAGGAACGCTGGAACAGTGCTGCCAGTGTGTGAGTGCCAGGGATTCTTCTCAGACTGAGTCAGTGTGTTCTATTGGTGCAATTCCAAAGCAGCAGTGCCTGTGTTGGTGACTCACTTCGAACATTTAGCAAGCCAGATTAAAATGATAAATCAAATAATAATGACATATATAGCCTACATTGGTAAATGCCAATGATCAGTATTGATTATGTTGTCAACGAGACGTACCGAATCCAAGTTAGATTTGGGAGGGGGGAAAAAATGATTTCTTCTTTCTAACACTTTCTGGGTAATCCTGCCTTTGCACATTAATCATGAAGGTTTGGTGGTTGATAGATGTTTGCATTACAATTGGACTACATATGAGTCATACATGTATTGATTGATTGAAGTATTTATATATATATAATATATATATATATATATATAATTTAGTCCCTTGTTTGTGTCGAATCTGGGTGTACAATACTGTTTCATTGTTGTTTATGTTTGTTTTTTACTTTGGCCTGTCGGCTTATTTTCCATTTCTCTTAACATAATCAAGCCACATGAGTCATATACAGTAGTAGACACACACACACACACACACACACACACACAACTACAAATCAAACACAAACACTGATCAGATAGAAAGAGAGAAGGGATGTAAGATAACATGATTGCTTGTTGCATTAGAGGCCTAGCATCAAGAGGTCAAACGTAAAAGTTCTCAAAGTCAACAGTCTACACGAAATAGAATGAAATAGGATGAGTTTAAGCAACTCAGTGGACAGACACACATACACACACACCACGCACGCCCACGATATATGATAGAACTTGTATAACATATAGCCTATACTAGGAGAGGTGAATGAACACTCACCATGTTTTCAGTGTACACAGGTTTAACCCATTCTGGTCTGGACGGGAACCCGTTTTGGTGTTTTAACTATAAGCATTATGTTATACTTCAGCTATTGGAAAATAGCAGATCTACAAGCTCATGGTGCGCCACCGAGTGGCGCGCTACGAGCTTGTAGGTCTGCTATTTTTGAAAAATCGTGAAAATGAGGCACAAATATTTGAATATAATATTCTTTCAGAAGACTTTTTATTTATTTCGACGTCAGGCCTATTTAAGATATATCATATACTCAGGGTGTCTGACAGAGGAGTTTCCTGTGTGGAAACTGGTTAACCAAAGTGACTATGTTTTTTCGACATAACGGATCACACAGGCACAGCGTACTAAAGTGTATAGGCCTATAGGAGAACGTTTGAAAGTTGAAGGTTTTGCATGCAGGGGGTTTCCAGGAAAACCACAGCAACATAACTACCTCTCACAAACCCATGTGGGTTAACTACCTCTCACAAACCCATGTGGGTTTGTGAGAGGGAGCACGCCCACGCAAAGTGTTGCATACCTATAACCTGTCCCTTTGTTAGGTATAATGTCACCTCTGCCCTACCACCATACAGACCCATTCACAGTCACATCTCCACTCCACCATACAGACCCATTCACAGTCACAGTCACACAGTCACCTCTGCCCTACCACCATACAGACCCATTCACAGTCACATCTCCACTCCACCATACAGACCCATTCACAGTCACATCTCCACTCCACCATACAGACCCATTCACAGTCACAGTCACACAGTCACCTCTGCCCTACCACCATACAGACCCATTCACAGTCACCTCTGCCCTACCACCATACAGACCCATTCACAGTCACCTCTGCCCTACCAACATACAGACCCATTCACAGTCACCTCTGCCCTACCACCATACAGACCCATTCACAGTCACCTCTGCCCTACCAACATACAGACCCATTCACAGTCACCTCTGCCCTACCAACATACAGACCCATTCACAGTCACCTCTGCCCTACCAACATACAGACCCATTCACAGTCACCTCTGCCCTACCAACATACAGACCCATTCACAGTCACCTCTGCCCTACCACCATACAGACCCATTCACAGTCACCTCTGCCCTACCACCATACAGACCCATTCACAGTCACCTCTGCCCTACCAACATACAGACCCATTCACAGTCACCTCTGCCCTACCACCATACAGACCCATTCACAGTCACCTCTGCCCTACCACCATACAGACCCATTCACAGTCACATCTCCACTCCACCATACAGACCCATTCACAGTCACATCTCCACTCCACCATACAGACCCATTCACAGTCACATCTCCACTCCACCATACAGACCCATTCACAGTCACATCTCCACTCCACCATACAGACCCATTCACAGTCACATCTCCACTCCACCATACAGACCCATTCACAGTCACACAGTCACCTCTGCCCTACCACCATACAGACCCATTCACAGTCACATCTCCACTCCACCATACAGACCCATTCACAGTCACATCTCCACTCCACCATACAGACCCATTCACAGTCACATCTCCACTCTCCTCCTCAAACACCCACCTCCCACTCACGGATCCACTCTTTCCAGAGTAAAATCGCTGTGTGTGTGTGTGTGTGTGTGTGTGTGTGTGCGCGCGCGCGCGCGCGCGCGCGCGCGCGCATGCGTGCGTGCACGTGCGTGCGCGTGTATGTGTGAGTATAACAGCGAGTGGGTGTTCCCATTCATAATTTGAGGACAGTACAGTCAATTTACATTGATTTGAAATTGTGGGGACACAGCATGCTGTGCTTGAGAAGAGCAGAGAGATATACCTTATACGGTTTGAGGTTTGTTTCCTGGGGTATGGAATAGCAAACAACCCACATAGTTTTCAGCCCAGATATAGTCAGAATCTTACTTTTATTATTCATAGTAACAACTTAAACCCTATATACTAGTACTTAGTTGGCCAGAGATCCCCAAGGGTTTGAACCCTCCTTTTTTTCTTCTACACTATATTATCTTCACTGTTGCAAGCCGGGGCAAATTGTGAGGTTATAGATCAATAGCGACACTAATGGGTTCATGTGGTTCATTATTATTATTGTGGTTCATCTTTGTTATAGGCTTTATTATTATTATTATTGACTTATATGCTTGTATTATTCTAATTAGCAGTCTATAATAAGAAAAAAGCACTGCCTGGCATTGGATGATCATCACACCATTGGAAAACAGCCTATAGTGATCATGGCCAAAAAAGGTTGCCCACCCCTTTGGCCTCAGTTATCCTCTTACTCAGTGACATGCTCGTATGACCAAGTATAGATTAGAGTTCGGCATCCTACTCTGGAGACAGACTGTGCCACGGCCTCTCAGCAGACCTAGTGTTAGGCAACACATAGCATGAGGCAGTGAGGAGATGCTGTAATATGAGTGCAATGTTGAAATCGTGTGAGTGTGTGTGTGTGTGTGTGTGTGTGTGTGTGTGTGTGTGTGTGTGTGTGTGTGTGTGTGTGTGGCGTGCATGTACTGTATGTATCCTAGTGTAACAAGCAGGGCCGTCTGACACACATTCTGTGGTAACACAGATAGCAAAAAAACGTTTTTCCTTTTCTATTCTGAACAAAAAAAAGGTCTGGATCTAAATTGTTATGCAAAAATCACACCTGTGTGAAGTGAGGAGCGCTCTTATCATCGTACGTCGTCCATACGTATCCAGAAATACGCAATTAATATTAAATTAACATTATATTTATATATATATATACTATAGTTGTCATATAGTTTGTCTTTCTGTATCGCCACTTTAAAGTAATCTCCAACAAGAATTAGAGGTCTAGTATATATTGTGTCAGAGAATTTGTCATCATGACGTAACATGTCTATTTTCTCTGTCTATTGCTTCATTGTTAACGGGAATTTGTGTAAGACCGAAATAGCCTATTTGCTCGTACACATATGACGTAAATTCTGCATTCATTGTCAATGGCATTTAATGTTTGTGTTAGGACAAACACTACACACTATACCAGAACATTAACTAACTGAAGCGCTCTCTCACCCCTCCCAACATTCACGCACGCACACACACGCAAGAAGCAGACGAGGCAAATATCAGATTTCGTAATAAAAATAATTCATTTGCAGGACAACATATAAATAATTATTGAATCACACAATACAGATAATATTTCCATATGAATAAATACTTAACAAATAAAACAAGGCCTTTTTTTTCATACAATACCCTATCGTTTGAAAGGTCACATGAAAGAAAACTTCCACACCATGTTCACGTTTTTTTTTTTCTCCTCTTGTTTTTCGCGTGACACCTGCTTTCAAACGCCGACGTTCTGTCTGTAACCAAGACAAGACAAGAAGTCATGTGCAACTCTGTGATGTCCTCCCATTCATGTCCCCCCCCCCCCCACTGCTCCGTTCCCAAAACTTTGAAGGGAGGAGAGGCTTAACGAGTCGACCGCTAATTGGCCTTATAATTGATTAAGGTTTGTCTAGAGGTGATTAAAGCACACAGAGAGAGAGATCTACATATATGCTGTCGGCGCTTGGGCTGGGCGGGCCCGACAGCTGATGATACAACAGCTGAACGAAGAAAGGCAAGAACCGGGAGCCCGTTTTGTCTACACATTTCTAAGCCGGAGCCATAGGTATACACAGTAAAATGTATAACTATTTGAGTGTAAAGCTTATTTTTTTTGTTGTTGTTGCATTCTCAAGAGTATAGGAGTAGATGTCTGCACACTGCTGCGTTTTTCCGCAAAACACGTCCAGTCTGCAACCTTTAAACACTGAGCATTTTACTACATAGGCATCTGTCTACGACAAAGCGCTTGTCGTGAACAAGGACTGAGTTTAAATGTATGAATTAATTTAGGTTTTGTTTTTGATGATACAAATGTCTGTACTTTTGTTTGAACAACTTAGTCTGTAATTGTGATGAAATTGTCTCTCGTTTGGTGGATTATACACTGCATGGGAAGGCATTGAGACTGAGGGCTCTGTTTTAAGTTTTAACCCCTTTTGGTGTTTTAAACATTGTTATAATTTAGCTATTGAAAAACAGCAGATCTACAAGCTCATATAGCTTGTAGGTCTGCTATTTTTGAAAATATTTTTTTCAGAAAACTGGAGGATTTAGAAGATTTTTTTTATTTTTTTCGACGTCAGGCCTAAATGGGTTTTAAAGTGTTACCTAAAGTTGTGTAGAGAGATATGCCCGATTAATACTTTGTTGCGTGCCAGCCTGCATACCGATAAATAGCCCATCTACCTGTATAAGCTGTAGAATGCATCATGATGCAGCGCATTGTGAGCTTAATTTATAGCTATTTTAGGCACGCACCCAAATATAAACCAGGCTATAGTAGTATATCTATGGCTCCATGTCTTATCTACACAGCAGTTAGTTCTCTAGAATGGTACAGGCTGACCATTTCTTAAGGTGGTGACAACCGTTTGGTAGATGATGGCACATATCAGTTGTTTTTGGCAGGAAAAAAAAAAAACCCATTTCAAATATATTAGAATCTGAAAAAAAAAAAACTGAAAAAAAACAAAACAAAACAGGAATGTCAGTTTGGCACATTTCAGACACGTGACGTGTGGTGCATGTGCTCTGTGTGCATGTGCACAGCAAAATCCTCAGTATTCATTTGTAACTCTTGACAGTCTACAATATACATTATACGGTATACATTTGTAAACTCTCAGAGTTAAATGAACACCGAGGACTTTACCGTGTGTGTGTGTACTAGAGATGAGGCATCGGGGTTCGAAGGTCCTACAATGCTGTCCCGTATTCAGAAAGCATTTTGTGGGGGATTCCATAGGATTTCAAACAATATACTTGAAGGCAAAGCTGATCGAGGATCAGCCTCGAGACTGTGCCGTAAGAAGCAGCAGCAGCACAAAAACACATTCAGATAAGACATAGGTCAGCCAGAGCAGGCAACAGGAGGGATTGCTGTCTGAGCGTTTTGAAAACGGTCGCATTGGCCATAGCTGAAGGAAAGGGTGCGTTCCTCGCTTTTATTCGTTTACCTTTCTAATCACACTGCTGCAGTTGGGCTGGGGTGGGGCGTTTACAATCGTACAGAGGTGTGTCCATGTATGTGCGTGCATGCTTGCATGTGCATGGCGGCAAGGTTGTTCATATCGTTATTTTTGTTTCTCCCTTCCGGTTATCCTCTCCTGACAGCGACAAGATCAATGTGTGTGTGTGTGTGTGTGTGTGTGTGTGTGTGTGTGTGTGTGTGTGTGTGTGTGTGTGTGTGTGCCCCCGCATGCGCGTGTGCGTTGGTGTCTGTATGCACTATGCAAGTGTAAATGTATGTGTCTGTAGGTGATTCAGTGGTCAACAGTTAAGTGAACAGGAAAACAACAACCAAAGGCAACATATTCTGTTTCTGGGAGAGTTGGGAGAAAGAAAGAGGAAGCGAGGGACCCTCGGAGGAGTCCTATGTTTCTACTGTATTCTCTGACATGTCTTTGCTCACACACCGCCACTGCGTTGGCCTACAATAATGAAGAGGCTTGTATTTCTGTACATGTATGTACAGTAGCACCAGAACTATAGCAGCAGTCTGCCCTGTCTGTTTGACGCTGATTCTAGACACCACAGTCTCTTTGCACTTTCCATATTGCTTCGGTTTAGATTTTTCTTTTAAGCATTTGGGATAGAAAAAGAGTTTCGGGAATTGAACTGGAAAATGTTGAATCGTGGTCCGTAAGCCTATACATATACACTCAGCTTTGCTGAGTTACATTACCTTATTAATTTAATAAGACATTAAATAAAACCCAAGACTTAATTACCATTTACTTGTACTATTGTTTTTAAATAGTCCAACTGAATTGATTGTTTGAATTTGGTGCACTAAAGCCTAATGGTTGTAAACATTATCTGAAATACTTTTCTCTGGGACAGATTAATAATGGCTGATTCAGGTATCCAACTAATTGGATGCGACTGTAGGGCATCCCATCTTTTTTATCAGCCCAGGGGCAGGCAGACATTACAGTTTAACCCCTGTTGGCGTTTTAAGCATTATGTTATACTTTAGCTATTGAAAAATAGCAGATCTACATGCTCATAGCGCGCCACTTGGTGGTGCGCTATGAGCTTGTAGATCTGCTATTTTTGAAAAATCGTAAAAATATGGCACAAGTCTTTGAATATAATCTTTCAGAGCCAATGTTTTTAACTAAAATTTTGGTTCTGGGGGGGGGGGGGGGGGGGTCCTGGAACAACATAATTATTTTCAGATGGGGGTCGGCGGGCCAATTACATATAATGTCCTTGACATGAAATAGTTTGAGAACGACTGACATAGAAACATAGGTTTTTCAGAAAACTGTCATTTTGTAGAATCGACTTCGGGTCTAAATGGGTTAAAATTAAAATCATGTCGTCCAGTTTTTGTCACTGTGCTTAGTCTACTGTTGGGCTTGGCCAGATTCATCTTCTGTGTCCCTCACGCTACAGACTGAACGCTAGACAGGCAGACAATTGGATAGATAGGTACGGTAGGCAGACAGGCAGACAGACAGACAGACAGATAGAAAGGGGGGTATAGAATCCTTGGCTGTGGTCTAGAAAGCAATGTCAGATGCTTTTCATGTCAACATACAATCATTTTGTCCGGCACGGTCCGCTACGTACCTCTAAATACATACTGTACACAAGAGTTTAAGTCAGTTGCTTTGTCACGTAGCCAAACCTCTCACCCTGTGACTGTACACCGCAGGTCAGATGATGATAATTGCACAAAGAGGTATTCTGGAGGCCAAGTCTACTGCAAATGCACACGCACGGTCGCACGCACGCACACACACACACACACACACACACACACACACACACACACACACACACACACACACACATTCTCCCCATGTACACACACAGCGTCTTCACATTCTACATGGAGGAGATTACATTTTCAGGCCATAAGGTTACTAGTTAGTCACTAGCTAGTTAGTAAGTCAGTGATCAGAGGTGCATTGACTGGCATGGGGGTGGGGGGGCGCCCGGCGCATGGGAAGGGGGGGGTAGGGTGCAGGAGCATCCGCGCTTATAGCGTGCTAGCGATGCAACATTGTCACGGTCGTCTGCGTGGCGCGCGTGGCGCGGTGGGCCGCGTGTCACCCACGGTAGATCTGCTTGAAGTGGTCGCACTCGTTGCAGTAGCCCTGTTTGTCCGCGTTGGCGTAGTGGTCGCAGCCCTGCGTCCGGCACCGCTGCCTGGCCTTCTCCTTGGGCGCCTGCGCCGGCGCCCGGCGCCCGCCCCCCTCCCTGCCCTGGCCTCGCGTGTGACACTCCGGGCACAGGTCCGTGCAGCCCGGCGACACGTTGCTGCAGCCACTCCGCCGACACTGGGTCTGTTGGGACTGTTGTTGGGTCTGTTGGGACTGTTGTTGGGTCTGTTGTTGGGTCTGTTGGGTCTGTTGTTGGGTCTGTTGGGTCTGTTGGGAATGCTGGGTCTGTTGGGAATGCTGGGTCTGTTGGGAATGCTGGGTCTGCTGGGAATGCTGGGTCTGCTGGGACTGCTGGGACAATCTGGGCTTGGCCGCTCTGTCCCGCTGAGACGGAGAGAGAGAGAGAGAGGGGGGGGGGGGGGGTGTTGGGGTTAGACAACCTGAACTTTTCCAGGAAATGAGTTAGCTTACAGAAGGACCTGTTGTAGGTCCTTTCGGGGAGATAAAATGTAGTTGCAGGAAAGAAAGAAAGAAAGAAATATAGCTGCAAGCAGCGATAAGGCAGGACCAAGAACGAAGACAATACGCAATAAGAACAATATGCACAAATAATAATAATAATAATAATAAGAGTTGTCAGTACCCGGATTTGAACACACAACCTTGTGGTCCAAGGCCAAGAGCTCTACTGACTGAGCTACACAGAGACAATCTTTTACCTCTTTGTAAACAGCAAAACCATTCATCAGTGTTTTTGATAACAATGACGTGTGTCCTGGTTTCTGGGATCATTGTCCATTACTACAGTGTGTTCGATGTTCATGTGTTCACGTACAAACTTCTCTTCAACCGGGATTTCAGATAATGTTCCATAGATTGTGTGTAGGACTTTTCACGCAAATCTCTCAAAAGTCCAGGCAGAAAATCAGATATAAGCATTTTTCAAACTACTCAAAATCGGAGGGCGGAGCTTACGTCAAAGTGACAGATGTGTTCCCCATGAGTCAAGGAACATGTGGAAACATGAATTTTGGCCAAACAAAGCATGAGTTATGCCTGTTCAAAATCTATAGCGCCCCCCTTTGGCCAATTGGAGTACGACTGCTTTCAGTGCTATTTGGCATGACCCTCTACTATACTGTAAACTTGTAAAGTGACATTAGCATATGACTGCATTAGGGGCAGAAGAAGAATTTTCACAAAACAGCTATTTTTATTGGCTCATAAAAACGTTTTCACTTTTTCACTTATTTTTTTTTACTACGATTATTTTGTCCGTATAGGTCCAAAGTTCGTGCATTTTGATCAAAAATCCTGGGAGATAGATTTTAACAGTTTTTCATATAATTAAAAATGGCGGGTGTACTAAAGGTCAGAGGTCAAAAGTCAGAGCACGAAAGTTGTTCGGCATGAGGAGACACATATGTGTATCAATGTTTCATTGCTAACGGTCAAACGGTTCATGAGCTATAGTGCTATAGCGCCACCCTTTGGCCAGTGGTCATGGGTCATGTCAAAAAGATGACAAAAGGAGAGGAGAGGAGGGCATAGGGGGGGGAGGTAAGAAGGAACGGCAGACCTACCATAACCGGAGGAGGAGGGGAGTGAGGCGTGCGATGCGCCGCCTGGTTGAGCCGCGTGCTTTGCTCCTTCACGTAGCACTTGTTGCAGTAGCCTTCCAGCATGGCCTTGCCGACGGCCCCGCAGCCGGAGCCCCGACACCTCATGGCGTTCTGAAACCCCGCCTCCGAGGCATGGCGGCTCTGGACTGGGGCTGGGGGAGGAGGAGGGGTCAGGTCTGGAAGGGAAGGGAAGGGAAACCAAACATTCATGATGTCAAAAGAGAAAGGCCACAGGAAGGAGTGCAGCAAGTGTGGCTGGTTTCTAAGAATCTGAGATTTAAAAAAAGTTACTTAACGGGGGGGGGAAAGGTTTTTGTTTTTCCGAGACTTACGGTGGTTGGTTTGATAGTCTACGTAGCAGATAGTGCAGAATCCCAACTTCTCCGGCGTCCCGAAGAACTGGCAGCCGGACCTTTTGCAGGGCCGCGCCAGCGGCGCGTGCCAGGCCGAAGTGTGCCCGGGGGTCACGGTGAGGACCGGCCGCTGCTCCGAGTCTCTCGTCTGGTTCCAGGCCGAGGAGGAGGACGAGGCCTCGGTCCTCGCGGCGTTGCTCTGCTGCGGCTCGCCCCTCTCCGGCGCCTGCTGCTGCCTCTGCATGCAGGGCGGGCACAGGCCATTGAATATCCTAAACGCCTCCTGCCTGCACATGCTGCAGCGCTCCGTCTCCGCCTCGCGCCCTCCCCCTCCTCCTCCCCACTGGGTCCAGCCTGCCGGGCCCTGGCCAGGGTGGGGGGCCGCCAGCACCGCCACGGGGGGTGGTGCCCCCCCCCCGCCGTTGGGGCCCGGCGGGGGTCCCGCCGCGGCGGCGGCCGTCGTCCCAGTCCCAGGAGGAGGAGGAGGTCCTCCTCCGTGCCCCCCCGGCCGGGCCTGCTGCTGCCTGGAGTTGAAGCACCGCTCGCAGAGTCCGTCGTGCTCCACGCTCAGGGTGAAGAGGCAGCCGGGCGCCTTGCACTTCATGGCGTGGGTCTCGCTGTACAGGCTCAGGCTGGGGGCCGTCGGCGGGGCCCCCAGGGGCCCCCCGGAGGAGGAAGACGACGACGGGGGGCTGCCGGCGCTCCGGCCTCCTCCTCCTCCTCCTCCCCCCCGGGAGGAGCTGGCCTCCGTGGTCTGGCACATGGTGCCCACCACCAGCACCCCACCGCCTCCCCCTCCCTTGGCCTCCACTATCCGGAGCCCCGGGCCTGTGCAGGGCGTGGGCGTGGCCTCCTGCCTCTTCTCGAAGCACTCGTGGCAGTGGGGCTGCGTGTCCACAGAGACGTAGAAGGTGCAGCGCGGCGTGGCGCAGCGGATCTCGATGAGCGAGAGCTGCGAGACGGAGAAGGGCGGCGGCCGCTGCTGGGGCTGCGCGGCCCACGCCTGCTCCTTGTCCTCCTGCCAGCGCTGGTACTCGTGGTTGACCAGCTGCAGGTAGTCCTCCATCAGGTTCATGTCCTCGGGGAGGTTGCCCTCGTCCAGTCTATGGGGGGATAGAGAGAGAGACAATTTAACCCATTTTGACCTGAAAAAGCAATGTTTCTATGTCAGTCGTTCTTTGATTTTTCCAAAAATAGCAGATCTACAAGCTCATAGCGCGCCACTCGGTGGCGCGCTATGAGCTTGTAGATCTGCTATTTTTCAATAGCTAAAGCATGACATAGTGCTAACACCAAAATGGGTTAAAATACCTAGAAATCTAGAACAATTCCAACTCGTCCCTTATTATTTCAACTGTTATCAATGTCTTATATAAGGCCTGTCTAGCCCTGTTTTTAGGACTCGAACTTCGGCAGGAACTTTCGAGCGAACATCCGGACCATTTGTTTCTAATTGATTCATTTCTCCGAGTGCTTTTAACAAGGCTGCAATTCAACACGATATATATCCGCCTTGAACATGATTAGCGCAGCGCTGAAGAGAGCGCCCTCTCTTTATCAATCTCTCTCGTCTCTCCCAACACACACACACACACACACTGTCACACACACACACACACACACACACACACACAGAGCGTGTGGCTCGCTGCTGCGGCTCCACCACGTAATGACGAGCGGCCGTGAGTGCGTCCTCGCAAACAGCGAAAATAGCCGATCTGCATGATAGCAGCACTCTCGTCGGGAGGGGGGCAGCACAAATAATTGCCCACACTAATGTTCATGATAAAAAACCACAATTTTTTCCTACTCAGTCTGTGTCTCATAGGAGGGCTTTGGGCAGTTCGGACACCCGTCCACCAGTGACATCATCATTAGGCAGATTTGTTTTAAAATATATTTAGATTTTTATTATCGTGAGAACTTTTGCATTGCAACTTTTCAGGAAAAGAAAGCCTGCCGTTTCTATCTTGGATTCACCATCGATGATGTCACTGGTGGACGGGATTCTGAAGTTCTGAACTGCCCACAGCCTTCCTATGAGACACAGACTGAGTAGGAAAAAATGGTGGTATTTCATCATGAACATTAGTTAGGACCAATTATAGGAAGAGAAGGTGAAAAGTGGTGAAGTGGTCCTTTAAAGCACAGCTCAAGACCTATTTCTTCACTCTTGCTTTTTTTCCTTTTTACTATTGTTTTAATGACGTTTATGTTTTAGCTTTTCTTTAATTGCTCTGTAAAGCACTTTGGGCTGCATTCATGTCATAAAAGGTGCTGCTATATAAATAAAGTCTATCATTATTATAACAGTTTAGGTCACAACATGGCTATTGTGTCACTGATTGAGAGTCCCTGCATAAACCACTTGAAAAGTACAGGGTGGGAATAACGTGCTCATTACTGAGCCACAGTGTGTAATTAAGCAATATTACACGAGAGGGTGTGGTTTAACGTGATTATTGCCACGACAGTGATGCGGGCAGGAACGAGACGAAGTCGAGTTCCGCAAGCATCACTCAAGTGTAATATTGCAATTCTACAACAGTTACCCTTAAAACTAAGAAAATCGCTGAATTTTTATTTATTTTAATGACAGATGTAGTCACTACGACCACAAACGTCCCAAGAAACTAGCCCAGCCTAGCCACCGAGTTTGCTAGCGCTCTGGGAAAACAGAGCAGCTGAATTCTTTGTTTTGATTAGGCGGTGAACGGTGCTGGTCTGATCCACGGCTAGAAGCCGTTTCAACCAATCAGTATTGCTTCCTCGAAACGACCTGTTGTAGAATGGACCGTATTGACACGGTGGGCCACACTCCTTCACTCATATAGGGTCAGAGGGGCGTACGACCGTACCGCGCGGCGTTGATGATGCGCGTGGCGTCGTGGCCCAGGCCTATGACGGGGATCTCTATCAGCTGCAGGTAGTCTTTGAGCAGCCTGTCTCTCTGCTGCGTCTCCTTCTCCATCAGGAAATGGACCTTCAGCTCCTCAAAGCCCCCCCGGCCGGGGTTTATCAACGGCACCGCGCGGATCTCTGGGGAAAAGAACAACAAAGAAACACCTCAAATGCTGCTACTCTATGTTTTCCAGAGTTCTAAAAAATACTATGGTATCTGTTTCCACTCTATTATACATGTATGTCTTCATTTCGAGGGCTGCAGAAGTACTTAGTTTAGACCGTTTTTGGTTTAGACTAGTCATTATTTTGTCCTACAACTACAACCTAAATGGCTCTCAATTAGAGCAGAGCCAGGACAATAGCAGAAACACGAAGCCATTTAGATTCAAAATCAGACCATGATCTGATGGTCTGAGGTTGAGCTTGATGGGTGGACTTAACCCCCTCAAAGGTAATCACACTTTAATCATTGACCTCCTCCACCTACCTCAGAGGTGACTAGATTAAGCCAGACTAAATCTAAATATAAGATTGAGAAACTTTTAGTACTTCTAGTAAGACTAAACCTTAATTGCCCAGACTCTTCTTCAACAAAGATGGCGAAAGCAAACATTCTTTGTTCGGTACTCATAGAATAGTTTGGTACAAAACACTGAAGTCCTTAAACCAGAAACCTAAACCTAACCTCCCCCGGGGCAGCACACCTAAACCTATAACCTTAACCCATGTCTAACCAATGACTATATAGTCTAAACTAAGTTATGTGCACCCCCTGTCAATTCAATTCAATTCAATTCAAAGGGCTTTATTTGGCGTGATAAAACATACGTTTACATTGCCAAAGCAGAAAGAACAATACAACAATACAGCAATACAATCAAAACAAAAATTATGTACATTTGAAGGTCAGAATCTTCAATAGATCAACTTCTATGTACCAAGATCACTCGATGCAGGTATAGTTCAGGAATATACACAATGATTAGTCTTTAGGGTGGTTGTGTTCCATTTGATATCCTTCTCCTATCACAGCGACTCACAAATCTTGCTGCCGTGTTTGCACATTGCTGTACTTCGCCCAGCAGATATGGGAGTTTTTTGTCATTGGTCATGTTTTCAAAATCTCCGTGTGTTGGTTGTAATCTGTGGGAATTAAGTATGTGTCTTGGTACAGTCATGGTGCAACTCTCTCACTGATGTTTGTTTCCTACCTGGTCCACTGTCTTTAATGGTGATGAGCGGAGCAAAGTGCTGCGAGTCGTAGCCCAGCACTATGGGGTACTTGTAGCACTCTGCGGGCGGCCAGTGGAGGGGCAGGTAGATCCCACCGACATTCAGAGGAGAGAAGGAGGAACCGGACTTCATACTCCTCAACACCTGGTCTGTTAAAACACAGTTTAAGTGCCAGAGACGTTAAAGGTTTTATGACATTCATTTTCATTTATTTTTCTTTTTTCCTTTAGGTTTTATGACCTCAATTACACCCAAAAAACCTGAACTTTGAACATTCAGTGGATTTTCTGTGGTCTGAAGTTTTCTTTGGGGTTTTTTGGGCCTTTTGAGCTACAATGAAAACAGGCAACACAGTGAAACAGTGACATCTGCTGGCAAATCCCATTGACATATATGGGATTTGCAGTAAGTGATGTCACTTACTGCCGGCAAATCAGAGCACCTGTTTGAGCCAGAAAACCCCAGATCACAGAAAATCTACTGAATGTTAAAAGTTCATGTTTTTTGGGTGCAATTGAGATTAGAAAACCTAAAAAAAACAAGAACAATTCCAAAACCTTTTTTTTTATGTCACAATCCCTTTAAGACGAGTTGAATCCAATTGTGCACTGATTGCCGTGGACGATAAGACGAGGTTTTTTTTCCCTTTTTTTTATCCATATTTTGAAAATTCCTCTAATCTGGTGTACAGGTGATGACATGCACATTACATGCATAATAGAATTACATTTTCTTTATTTTTTTTTATAATGGGCTAATTGGCAACCAAAGCCAAAACTGGTGACCACCAGGTGACGCTGAAATAGTTTTTAAATGTACAGACACAGACATCAGCCTAAAATATAAATGGCCACATTGACATTTGCGTTGAATTTTAATATTTATTTATTTCTACTTGCCAAAGACACTTGTCAGTTGTCACCAGACTAGGGTGAAAAACGGTTCCAAATTCAATGAGAAAAGTGACTGTCGTATGAAAAATAAAAGAGGAAGTGTTTAAATGTCAGGCTATACCATTTGAGACCTATTGATTGTCTCCACCAGCCGAAGGCATGGGGAGAGTATGTTTTGCACTCCGTCCGTCCGTGTGTCCGTGTGTCCGTGTGTCCGTCCGTCCGTGACCAGCTAATCTCAGCCACCGTTAACCCGGTCGATGCCAAATTTTGCACACACACTCCCTGGATGCCAACCATGAACCTCTGCCCCAAACTTTCCAGAACGGCCTGTTATAGCGCCACCAGGAGGCCGCTTTGTGCAAAACAAGTTTTTTCACAGTACACCTACAGATTTTGTCCAAACATCACGCAAATTAGTACACAGTCTCTCTAGAGCCATTCAACGAAACAGGTCTTTCAGATTTCTCACACTCCATCCTGATTGGTTAAGATTGGCTTCCAAAGTTCACAGGAGTGCTCAGTTTCAAACAAAATGCTGCAAATCATGAACACATCGCGTGATTTCCCTGAAATTGTGCACGCACATTCCCACTAGGCCGAGGACGAAATGCCACATGAACAATTTCAACTCAGCCTCAAGGTGGTGCTATAACTGGCCCAAAAGTGTTTTTACCTCTAACTGCACGGATCTGTGGATAACCTGGTGGAGACCTGTGCCCAGAAGGGCACTTTTTCTAGTTTCTGATATTTCTGGTCATTTTATAGCTTGTTGTATCTTTGCAGAACAATCTCATAGAGCCAACAATCTCATCTAGCTTCATCCATTTTGGGCGGGAACCCCTTTTGGTGTTTTAAACATTATGTTATAATTTAGCTATTGAAAAATAGCAGATCTACAAGCTCATAGCGCGCCACTTTTGAAGAATCGTTAAAATGTGGCGCAAATCATTGAATATAATATTTCAGAGCGAACATTTTTAACTAATATATTTGCTTCTGGGGAGGTCCCTGGAACTACATATTTTGAGATGGGGGTCCGTGGCCCAATTAGAGATAATTCTGGGGGTCCTTGCCTTTTTTTTAATCGACCTCAGTCCAAAATGGGCTAAGGGGGATTTTCTTTTCATCTATAGTTCACAGAGCCAAACAAGTGCCAACCAAAACAGATTTGAGGGGATGCTGTGAAATACAACACAATGACTAATTCAGCGATGACACACAACCCAATGCATGGGGCCCTTCCTCACACCTGGCATGAGCATGCATCTTATTGTAACAAGATATTATTTAGCCGGAATACTTTTTACAGCCAACATTAAAAATACATCCCGTAATAAACAGAGATCAGATCTCAACTTCACGTGCGAAATGCAGATGGCATGCACTTGGGCAATTCTTCTCGTAATGTTTTCGGGGCGAGTGAGACAGTGATACGACATGGTATGAATTATTATGTATTTAAAAAAACCTGTGTTTCAATGCAGCTTTGTGAGTGTTTGACGACTATAGGCGTGTTTTGGTGTTGGCATCATGTCATGCTTTAACTATTGAAAAATAGCAGATCTACAAGCTCATAGCGCGCCACCGAGTGGCGTGCTACGAGCTTGTAGGTCTGCTATTTTTGAAAAATCCAAGAGCGACTGACATAGAAACATAGCTTTTTTCAGAAAACTGTCAGGATGTAGAAGACATTTTTTAGAACCTGATCTCAGGTCAGAATGGGTTTTAACCCATTCTGAACGGGAACCCATTTTGGTGTTAGCATCATGTTGTGCTTTAGCTATTGAAAAATAGCAGATCTACAAGCTCATATCGCGCCACCGAGTGGCGCGATACGAGCTTGTAGGTCTGCTATTTTTTGAAAAATCGAAGAAAGACTGACATTTTTTTAGAATCTGATCTCAGGTCAGAATGGGTTAATCAGACCAGTGTAAACCTCGTATGAATCTGATCTCAGGTCAGAATGGGTTTTAACCGTACCGGCAATAACAATGATGGGCCTGCGGAGGATGTTGGAGAGGACGAAGATGTGGATGTCTTCCAGAGAGTCAAACTGGAGGCCGTTGCTGCTGGAGACGGGGGACGCCATCTTCACTATTTTCTCCCACTCCTCCTCCCAGTTCTGAGTGTTGTGCCAGACAACACACACACACAGTCACACACAGTCACACACACAGTCAGACACACACACATTTAAAGGGATTGTGACATTAAAAAAAAGGTTTTGGAATTGTTTTTTTTTAGGTTTTCTAATCTCAATTGCACCCAAAAAACATGAACTTTTAACATTCAGTAGATTTTCTGTGATCTGGGGTTTTCTGGCTCAAACAGGTGCTCTGATTTGCCGGCAGTAAGTGACATCACTTACTGCAAATCCCATATATGTCAATGGGATTTGCCAGCAGATGTCACTGTTTCACTGTGTTGCCTGTTTTCATTGTAGCTCAAAAGGCCCAAAAAACCCCAAAGAAAACTTCAGACCACAGAAAATCCACTGAATGTTCAAAGTTCAGGTTTTTTGGGTGTAATTGAGGTCATAAAACCTAAAAGAAAAAAGAAAAAGAAATGAAAATGAATGTCATAAAACCTTTAACATCTTTATTTGTATTCACATTTTACAAGAAATTTCTTGAACACAAACAATAGTGGATGCGCAAACTTGAGAAAACTCTACAACAAGTGCTTCAGATACAGATCACGGGTACAGAAAGCATCGCCTTCTCCATATA
>NC_139704.1:35355724-35490669 GCF_964188405.1 Protomyctophum parallelum
CTAGTCCTGAAAAGTTGCAATGCGAAAATGGAAGCCATCGTTCTCACGATAATGAAAATCGAAATATTTTTCTTAAAAAATCTTGTTTAAAAAAGAATCTGCCTAATGATGATGTCACTGGAAGACGGTTTCTAAACTGCCCAAAGCCGTCCTATGAGACAGACTGAGTAGGAAAAAAATCATGCCATTTTTTCATGATTATTAGTGAGGACCTATTATATGAAGATAGGTTGGAAAGTGGTGAAGTGGTCCTTTAAAGCTGCTATAAGCAATAATATGTCAAAAATGTAATGACCTTTTTTTTTCTTTCATTTTTTGGTGTTCAGACAGCCAGTCTCTGTGACACATCTAGGGGCCGCAGTCTGCATTCAAAGGTTTTCCTAGAAGCTTTGTCATTGGTCGATTTGCCTGTCTGCTTCCTGATTGGTTAGTCATTGCGACAGGGTTTTTTTTTTCTCGACCAATGACAAAGCTTCTAGGAACATCTTTGAATGCAGATTGCGGCATTAACATTTTTTTTTGGGGAGCATTCTACCCATTGCTGGCTGTCTGAATACCGAAAAGAAAGAAACGAAAAGGTCATTAAAATTAAAAGACATATTATTGCTTATAGCAGCTTTAAAGGTGGGTCGTGGGAGGAATTAAATGTGTGCCAATGAGCGCTGTATTCAGCAGAAATTAATGTTTTGCTTACTTATGTCGCCTACATATGTAACATATGTAACAAATATATAACACTGTAGGTTAGTATGAGGCTTAAAGGTGCTAAATTGTTTTACATTTAGGGTTGGGATCTGGAACCAGAGGAACCGGTTCATAACAGGGTCATGCACAACCTCTGTTTGTGCAAACGTTGCTGTCAGAGCTGGTATGCAGGACTTCAGGTCTGCTATATACAATTAGAATCACAATGTATACAATACTGTATGTATGACTGAATTTGTGTGACTATCAATAATCATAATTAAAAGGTAGGTTGGGAAAAACAATGTCATTCCAATCGGGTCACAAGCGTTACGTGACACTAACTGCAAATCAGTTAAATCGACGGCTCGCGGGTTAGGCAATCTGTCCAAATTGCTATTTGGCACGGAAACATCTTGGGATCATGAGAGACACACACGCCGACGCGCACCGATTTGGTCAATTATAGTATATATACTATATAGCGTATATCATTTTTTTTTTAAGTTGTTAAATGGAATCCGTTAAGGAACCGGAATCTTAACCCATTTTGGGCCGGGAACCCCTTTTGGTGTTAGCATCGTGTTATGCTTTAGCCATTGAAAAATAGCAGACCTACAAGCTCGTAGCGTGCCACCGAGTGGCGCGCTACGAGCTTGTAGGTCTGCTATTTTTTGAAAAATCGTGAAAATGCGGCACAAATCTTTGAACATATATTCTTTCAGAAGACTTTTTTTTCGATTGATTCATTGATTGATTGACAGATAATGTGTTTTGTGTTTCTGTGTCTCATGGTCATCTATAGCTGTTCAGCTGTCACAAATATTCTGTGCGTGTGCGTGTGTGCGCGTGCGTGCGTGCATGCGTGCGTGCGTGTGTGTGTGTGTGTGTTCCAGTGACTCAGCAGCAGTGTGTGTGTGTGTGTGTGTGTGTGTGTGTGTGTGTGTGTGTGTGTGTGTGTGTGTGTGTGTGTGTGTGTGTGTGTGTGTGTGTGTGTGTGTGTGTGTGTGTGTGTGTGTGTGTGTGTGCGTGCGTGTGTCTCGTCCTTCCTCTGTTCAAAGTCACGCCTGTGGGTCCTTCGGAGTTCCAGACGGCTCTAAATGCTGTCTCATCGTCATGATGTCATCATATGGATGACTTCATCAATGTGAGCCAGATAATTCCATGATCCATGCTACTGTGTGTGTGTGTGTGTGTGTGTGTGTGTGTGTGTGTGTGTGTGCGTGTGTGTGTGTGTGTGTGTGTGTGTGTGTGTGCGTGCGCGTGTGAGCGTGTGCGTGTGTCCAATAGCAACTAGTCATTACTTCGGAAGTTACCATTGCAAAAGCACAGAATGTTTCACTAGAACATTTACTGTTACGGACGGAGGCGTAATTTAGTCTGTAAGATTTGTACACATAACATTAATAACTGCCTCAACCCTCCAAATAGCATTCTAAATAGATTTTGAAATCAGCCAGTGGAAACGGATTCATTTATCTCTTCCTGTACAAAAAGCCCCTCACCGGCAGCACAGTGTACAGTATTATCTATACTATCTGTGGAATACTGTATGATTGAGATTTTGTCACAAACCTTGTGTGACTTAAAACGCCCTTACTTCTGTGTGCGACTATTCTCTCTTCTAATGCCTTCGTCTAGAACACAACCACCCAGGGAGGTAGTGTTCCAAGTGTTTATGACACAGTAACTAATCAGTAACTAGTCTAATCAGTCATTGATCAACTGTGACACAGCGAGATAAGTTTGTTCTAGGCGAAACGTAAGTGAAACCACAGTACAACCGCTGGTTAGTTGAGATTTAGACTCATTTATACTCCATTGTATGACGTGTCGAGTGTTGAAAATAACAGATCTACAAGATCACAAACAATATTTCACCAGTGACATCGTCATACAACAACAACATGATGGCCAGACTTATATGTGCAGTGATGCAGAGGGACAGACTGACATGCAAAAGGACATCTGACTAAAAGTGGCAAAAATGACGAATGACGTTCGGGTGCAGTACTTAGTTTAGACAGTTTTTGGTTTAGACTAGTCATTGGTTAGACCAGTCATTTGTCCTACAACTACAACTTATCTCAAACCCTCACCCTAAACATCACCTCCCACGGGGCAGCACACCTAAACCTAACCTTAATATAAGCCATGTCTAACCATTGTAACCAATGACTAGTCTAAACCAAAAACTGTCTAAACTAAGTACTGCACCCGTTCCACTAGCATTCTCCCACACTCGAACGTGTGCACATGTGACAAGGCAGGTTAAGGGGAGTACAAGGGGACTAACCCCAATCTGGTTGTGAATGTAACCTGGACGGAAACAAGAGTCTGAAACAGCCAACAGTATAAACAAAGGCCCTGCTGGGTGATGCCATGAGAATTTCCCACCATGGCTCTCTGATCAGAAATCAACAGGTCGAATGGCTTTCTGCATGCCGCGGGATGTTCCCACCTTGTGACATCCACGCAAGAGAAAACATGACATAGCAATAAGTGTTTGTGAAAGTAGAACCCTTTGTACCCCATTCCCTGTCACTTACAGTAATGTGGGCCATGAGTGAGTAATATCCTGTGAGAATTTGCATTGCGAGGACTAGGAGTACCCCCTGACTCACTGCTATGTAGCTCCACTGGACCCGAGAACAGAACTGTATAGATGAGAGGAACGGAAACCCGCAGCCCTGACGCCATACGTACTACAGTCTGCTACTGGGTTAGGGTTAGCCCTGACGCCATATGTACTACAGTCTGCTACTGGGTTAGGGTTAGCCCTGACACCGTACGTACTACAGTCTGCTACTGGGTTAGGGTTAGCCCTGACACCATATGTACTACAGTCTGCTACTGGGTTAGGGTTAGCCCTGACACTGTACGTACTACAGTCTGCTACTGGGTTAGGGTTAGCCCTGACACCGTACGTACTACAGTCTGCTACTGGGTTAGGGTTAGCCCTGACGCCGTACGTACTACAGTCTGCTACTGGGTTAGGGTTAGCCCTGACACCATACGTACTACAGTCTGCTACTGGGTTAGGGTTAGCCCTGACACCGTACGTACTACAGTCTGCTACTGGGTTAGGGTTAGCCCTGACACCGTACGTACTACAGTCTGCTACTGGGTTAGGGTTAGCCCTGACACCGTACGTACTACAGTCTGCTACTGGGTTAGGGTTAGCCCTGACACCATATGTACTACAGTCTGCTACTGGGTTAGGGTTAGCCCTGACACCATACGTACTACAGTCTGCTACTGGGTTAGGGTTAGCCCTGACACCGTACGTACTACAGTCTGCTACTGGGTTAGGGTTAGCCCTGACACCGTACGTACTACAGTCTGCTACTGGGTTAGGGTTAGCCCTGACACCATACGTACTACAGTCTGCTACTGGGTTAGGGTTAGCCCTGACACCGTACGTACTACAGTCTGCTACTGGGTTAGGGTTAGCCCTGACACCGTACGTACTACAGTCTGCTACTGGGTTAGGGTTAGCCCTGACACCATACGTACTACAGTCTGCTACTGGGTTAGGGTTAGCCCTGACGCCATACGTACTACAGTCTGCTACTGGGTTAGGGTTAGACCTGACACCGTACGTACTACAGTCTGCTACTGGGTTAGGGTTAGCCCTGACACCGTACGTACTACAGTCTGCTACTGGGTTAGGGTTAGCCCTGACACCGTACAGTCTGCTACTGGGTTAGGGTTAGCCCTGACACCGTACGTACTACAGTCTGCTACTGGCGCAGAAATCGATGAAACAATATTACTAGGTTCTTAAAGGAGCATTTTGGTGATTTGGGTGATTTGGGAAAAAAACCCGGTCCGCCCCAGTAACAAGATGTGCACATGCACGCTCTACACGTGACAGGCCAACAGCACACACACACACCAAGGCTCGATCGTGATTGGCGGAAGGCCCCTCTCTATCCTGATTGGATGAAGGCTGGGCCACCTAGCCAAAAACACCCCCCAGGTGTTAACTGGGGACAGGGAGGAACTCCTTATATGGTCAGCACACTCTATAGTAGGGAGGATTATCACAACAAAACCTTTAAGCAATCTTCTAAGATGTTGTAGAGATCCATCTTCTAAGGAAGTCCTATTTCATTCAGCTAGAATCTAAATTTCCACAATAACATACATTAATGTGGCTTCAGAAACACACCGCAGACTGAACGGCGTAACGTATTTCAGCTAGCACGTCATCACAAAACGTGATGTATTGAGTATATGCTCTGACCAAGAGAAGATGGCTTAAATGTGTCTATGGGTTTGTCAGCGGGGCGGAGTGCTTCAGTATCATTCATTCCACCGTAACGACTCAGAGGCCCTTCCCTTCCAGAACCACAAGATAAAACAACGAAAAACAAACGCCAGCGGGGGCCTTACCATTGGTGCGTAGGGGCACCATCTTCTTCACCTCGCGGCACCAGTTGAGCTTCTTCTCCTGCTCGAGGGAGGCCTGCATGGCGCGGTCCAAGATGGCCGCCTGCACCACCTCGCGGAAGGCCTGCGGGAAGTGGTTCATGGCGATCATCTCCAGGGTGTGGCGATGCATGCCGCGCAGGTGGTGCATCAGGCCGCCGCTGGCCGCCGGCTTCACCACGTCGTTGGGCACGCGCTGGCGGATCTTCACCGCCTTCAGCAGGTTGGACACAAACAGGAACTTGGGGAGGAAGTTCTGGCCTTGCGACATGGTCAGATGTGTCGGATGGAAGGGACAGGGGGGGGGGGAGGAGGAGGAAGAGGGACGAGGAAGAGGACGCGCCCACCACCTAACAACGTGGAACTGAACAAGAGGGAAAAGAATAGGTGGTTTAACAATAGATCAGAATAGTATTAAAACAATAATAATCATACAATAGATTTCAGGCCGCACGGTTACCCGTATTTCAATTTTGTATTTCAATTTTGTTTGTTTTAAAAACGGCATTGTTTTATATCACCATTACATCACCTAAGTTGGAGTTAGACTTTAATATATTAGCGGTGTGATTTTTAAGAATGTATACCCTGTGGTAAACTCAAGGCCGATGCAGAGCAAAGGCTGCTAGTGGGACTGTCGATACACTGCCCGAGCTCACTTATTCAGCCGTACACGAGACGGCCGGTAGGTAGAACAATAGGCCTCAATCTAATACTAAAAAAAAACACTAAACATTTTACTGTTATAACATAAGCATAAAGGTTTGGTGGTGGCGGCAGCTTTGGCATTTCACCCAAAAACATGCTGCAAGTGTCAGCAACTTCTCCCATGCTTCTATATAGATTCCACGGGAAGTGGAAAGAGGTGGTCAGCAAGTCCAGTGTGTGTTTTGCTGACTTTTCACCTCCACAATAACCTCATATTAACCTTATAGAGAGCAGCTGTCAGTGGAAACTGTTTTCACCTGGATACAATTGGCTCGCATTGGCCCCCCTGGAGCAGCAGGTGCTGCTGCTGCAACTGCAACAACAACAACAGACTACTAGGCCATAGTAAATGGCTAGTCATGGTTTTGAGCTGATATCCTATAGGCTACTGTATGACAGGCAGGCATAGACGGTCAATGTCTATGAGCAGGTGCTGTTTTTGCAGACTTTGGCCAGACACACACACACACACACACACACACACACACACACACACACACACACAGACAGACAGACAGACAGACTAGACAATAATGGTTGAACGCTGCGGTTTAGCCTGGCTGTCTGGCTGTCTACACAGAAGAAAAAACAATAACAGGAGACTTTGCTGACGTCCGGGGCTTACGTAATTCCTTCGACAACAGATGGGAGACAATGTAACAAACGTGTGATGCAGACATACACATACACGACCAGGACGAGATATATATAGCCTATACATATTTATGCCCTGGTGGGGGAGAGCTTTTGGGGGGGGGGTGACGTCTTTGTAAACAATGGCTGTCAAAGAAGAAAGCCACTGTCGTGAGCAAGGATTTCTCCCCCCAATGTCCCCCAGAACCGCGACAACAACGCTCCTAAAAAGAGGCCTATAATAAAAGCTTCAGTTTTAGACGCACGAGGGTGTCGCTCGCCGACAAGAACCGACCCTTAACGAGTGCTACGCGCGTCGGCTTTATAAAGGTCCGCTCCTGTCGGCATGCGACGCCGTCTATTATATAGACGTGATCGGATGATGGTGTTGTTGCGATCGGTTCCGATCACATCGTTCACATCATCACACCACGGACGAGTCACGGGGAGACGGAGGACGGAGAGGAGGAGGAGGAGGAGGTGGAGGGGATGGTGGGATGAGGGGGGGTCTTACCTGTGTGGAATATGTCGAGGGGTGATGATAATAACAAAGCCCTGCTGCCTGCCTGCCTGCCTGCCTGCCTGCCGGGCCGCCGGGATACAGATCTGTACTGAGCCACTTCACTCAGCAGCCTCCTCACACCGCATCGGTCCCCACGGCGCCATGCGAACCTCTCTCTCTCTCTCTCTCTCTCTCTCTCCGCTCAGTGAGTAGTCCGGGTCCAAATCTATTTAGGTATCAGTCAGCTTATAGTCCAACGACGACCTGCCGGAGCCTGTCAAAAGGAGTCCACGCACGCACGTCCTTCTTCTTGAAAGCTAGTTAAATGTTAAACAAAAAAAAAAAGGGAAAAGCTAGGGGATTTCCACGCAGGGACTTTCCACCCACCCATTTCTCTCTCTCTCTCTCTCTCTCTCTCTCTCTCTCTCAGTCATAACCTGAGGTAGTTGCAGTGCAGCTCTCGACCGGCAGGCAGTCCAGACCCTCCTGTCTGACACAGTCTGTCTCATCGGGCACAAAGGAGCGTCACCGGGGGACTCGGGGGGTCCGGGGGGAGACAGGTGGGATAAGCATCATTCTGTTTCTGTCTCACGGATAGTGACGGTGCTGAATTTATACAGATAGAACAGTCTAGAGAACATAACGCAAAGTCATGCATATATGGTCGTCGTCATCGCCTAGTCTAGATTAGAAAAGCACATGATGGGGGTGGCTGGGATAGGAAACCAAAACTGGATCAAGTCTCACAACAAGTAGTTGTAGACTTTGAGCCTTGTGTGTGTGTGTGTGTGTGTGTGTGTGTGTGTGTGTGTGTGTGTGTGTGTGTGTGTGTGTGTGTGTGTGTGTGTGTGTGTGTGTGTGTGTGTGTTTCCTAATCTCAATATAGCACCACTCAGAGGTAAATATAAATTAATTTGTAATGAATTTAACACTCAGGGTTTTTATGTGTGTGTATATTAGGCTACCCCCCTGGAAATTCCACTTTTTTCCCCCTGGAAATTCTCCCACATTTCAAGGCTGTCAACAACTTGGAAAAGGTTTTAAAAGGGTCAGGGTGTGTTCACTTCTCTTTATTTTCTCTAGCCCTGAAACATGACTGTCATGATTATACGAGCGTCGCGTGAACCATGACTATATAGTTTCTCATGCACAACAGAAAGACTCCTTGGTCTTGGTCAGGGGATCACAGAGGCTGTGCCGGTATAGACCCATGCAGGCGCGCAGATAGGAGGGGGGGGATCGACCCCCTCAGTTTCATGAGGAGGGGGGATTATCCCCTCCAAAAAAAAGCCATGTACCGTGGCTGCATGTGTTTTGCTGCATGTGTTTTGCCGTGAAATCCCCCCCTCCTCATGACATTTTTCGATAGATAGCCCCCAAATATGCCCCCCCCCCCCCCCAGTTATAAAATGCTATCTGCGCCCCTGGGTATAGACCACATGACATGCCCCTAAAATATATATAATCTATCACTTGTATTAAAGGAGCATTCAGTGATTTGGGTGATTTGGAAAAAACCCCGATAAGTACAAGCCTCGGTAACAAGATGTGCAAATGCACGCACCAGTGGGGTGACACACGACAGCCAACAGCACACACACCAAGGCCCGCCCCCGCTCTATTATGATTGGTGGAAGGCTTAGCCTAGCCAAAAACGAAACCTATGGTTTTTTGACCCCCAGGGGTTAACTGGGGACAGGGAGGAACTCCTTATATGGTCAGCACACTCTATAGTAGGGAGGATTATCACAACAAAACAAAAAAATAAGTGATATTTGAATTAAGTGAAATCACTGAATATACCTTTAAGGTGACTAAGACTTGATTGATTGACATAAAAAGGGCCTGTCAGCTCAAACCCACAAGAGTGTTGCACACAAACGTCACTTAGCATTACAAAGTTATATACAAGAAAACCTATACCAATTCCATTTCTCCTCTCTATTTCCTGTTCAAACTGTCTTATGTATACTATTTCCAGCAAAGGGATAATAATTATTTTGGTCAGTATAGATCTTGTTGAGCTGGTCATTTTGAAAGTAGCTCTCAAGTCAAAAAGTATGTGGGCACCACACCCCTGATCTTGGTGTACACTTATACACTTCAGTACACAGTATAGACAGTAGTATACCCAAATACAAACCACAGTCAGTTACTGCCTACTCAGTATGGCCTACTAACTCATGCAGGAAATAGAAGTTGCAAGGTTCACCTTGCAGCACAGATTGACAAAGACCATCCTATAATATAGGTCTTGTGCAAAACTGGCACAATGCTGTTGACTGTTTGACTCATATCATAAAATACTTTAACTTTAGTCAGCATAAGAAAAAAACACAGAATAAGCTTGTGTCACTATACGGCAGTGCATCCGGCTGGTTCGTGTTCGTGGGAGGGAAGCAGGATGGGGAGGGTCATATAGGTCATTGCAGGTAGTTCTACGGGTTGTTAGCAAGGAGTGTAGGACGAAGACTTATAGGTATAAAATCAGTGTTTCTCAGTTTCTCTCAAATTTTACAATTAGATTATTACTGTAAATTATCGATTAGCTTTAGGAACTAACTACAGTTCCTAAAGCTAATCTACAGTGAAATAATAAATGGCTGTATACATACAATATTCATTATGATTATTAATACACATCGATGTACATTATCTTCCTCCAGTCCACAGACACGTGTCAGGTGTGTTAACTTCTGACTATATGCCCAGTCCCTCAGAGTGAGTTCTGAACCCATAATATAATAATCTTTGTGAGCTCAGAAGGACCCGGGGCCAGGCCCCAACAAAAAACCGTCCCCCAACCGTCCCCCCAAAAAAGAGAAAAGACCATTAATGCCTCAAAAGTACTCAACGAATAAACTATAAAAATCACACATGTGTGAAGTGAGGGGCGCTATCATCATTATACACGTCATCATACATCATCTCATGAACAACTGCAGTTATGTGATTGGTTCGCCGATTTGCTCGTCTACATAATGACGCAAATTCTCCCTTCATTAATGGCATTTAATGTTTGTGTTGCCACACATTTACGTCATATTTGACGGACATATGACTTTTAATTTCTCCTTTCATTGTCAATGGCAAATATGAGCCGTACTGTGGACCAAGACTGAACCACTGTTTCCCAAATGCCAGGGACATAAAAGGTTGAGAACCACTTATAGCGTCAGTCCTAAACTGGACACTACTCCGTGATTGCTAAAACCGAAAACTAGTTTAGACGTGTAATAAAAACAAAAAAACTTGATTGATTGATTGAAATGTTTATTAACAGTTTGCAGAATTACAGTACATTTCAAGCACAACTCAATACAAAATGAAATTATATTTATTTACCGTCACTTCAGCAGGCTTGCGACATAACAGTCAGCGTAATACAAACGATACAGTCAACAAACAAACTGTTTGCCTCGTCACCTCAGCAACACCTGAGCATTGTTCCCAACTTCCTAAAATAGCCTGGCCAACCTTGGCCTTGACCGTGACCTCTTACACCACTGGTGTAAAGCAGTGGTTTCCAAACGTTTTCATGTCAAGGACCCCCAAATTGACACTAATTAGCCTGAGGACCCCCATTTGAAAATATATGCCAGGGACCCCCATAAGAGAACATTTTAGCAGTGATTCTCAACCCGTTTAAGTGTACAAAATGTAACCAAAATTATGCTCTACTTCTACTCTACATGTCAGGGGCAGATATTTTACTTGTAGCCTTCTACAATATTTCAAATACATTGATTTAGTTTATTAATACAAAACCTACAGTAACCACTTACGCTCTATTTTATACTTTTATGCTTTTTACTTGTAACATTGCTACTTTTAAAGGACGACTTCGCCCATTTTCAACCTATCTGCTTTCACCACTGCATCCAGTATATGAATGAGGTAACAGAAGAAGCCAGGGAGAGCAGAATGTCTCATTGTTCTGTTGGCCCACTGCGCCATGTATGCATGAGAAGCACCTGGGATCTGGAATGAAACCAGCACCCAGCTGCACCCTGAGTGCACAGCTTTAGAAGGAGACGAGGCTCTCTCTGGGTACAGGCCACAAGCACAGGTCAGAGGCAACCTTTCTAAAATAAAGAAAGAAAAAGATTTGTTTTTGGCTTTTGTGCCTTTATTGATATAGCTACAGTGAAGACGGACAGAGAGAAGGGGAGAGAGGGGAGAGTTGGAAAAACTCACAGTGCTATGGAGGTTCATTAACTGATCAAGCCTGCCCTCTAGTGGCTTTTATATTGAAACACAGTTTCACTTTTTTTTATCCCACTATTTTGTAATCCATTTTTCACCCCTGTGTCAATTATCTAATGTGATCCTGGGCTCTACACACCCTCCGCCAACCTAGTCCCCATATGGACTTGAACTCATGCTTCCTTCATGCCTGAGTGTCCAAGTTGCTCCTTTACACCTGACAGGAGGGAGTTTCCCTGGTTGGACGTAGCATATACGTATTATATACATATATATATTTGATTAATAGATAAAGTAATTGATAGAATAATCAATAGTTGCATTCCTACATGCTTTTGCCTCTTCTTTCATTCTCCACATCTCACACTCTGCTCATTATCTCCCAATCTGCTGATCTTTTCTCTTTCCCTTTCCCTCTCCCCCTCTCCTCCTCTCTCTCTCTGTCTCTCTCTCTCTCTCTCTCTCTCTCTCTCTCTCTCTCTCTCTCTCTCTCTCTCTCTCTCTCTCCCTCTCTCTTTCCCTCTCTCTTTTCCTCTCCCCCTCTCTCTTTCCTTCTCTCTCTCTGTCTTAACCATCCCCCCCCCCCCTCTCTCTCTCTCTCACCCTCTCTCTCTCTCTCTCAGTGGTGGAAAAAGACATTTTGAAGTATAAAATAGGGCAGTGGTTCCATTTATGTTTTGTAACTATAATCTAAATCTAGTAGTAACTAAAGCTGTCAGTGGGGTAAAGTACAAAAAAAGTACAATATTTGCTTCTGAGTTGTAGTGGAGTGGTATTGAAAAATGGAACACTCAAAGTAAAAGTAAAATAGTTATTTATACACCATGCACACTCTACGTACTTGTTTCTCTCTCTTCTCTCCCTGGGAGTTGAAACTCAGGGGAGCTGTCAAGGCTTGCTGAGTCCAGGCTAGTTCTCACACAAGCCTCTCCCTGGGTGGGGCATGCAGGGTGTGGGCCTCGTTATAATGCATGACTCACAGCTGTTAGCAGGCAGGGCAGGCGTGTGAGGAGGAACAGGGCGTGTCGCCTATATACGTTCCTTATCAAAAGTATAGGCAACACTGAGTGTTTGTTTAACTCAAATGTAACCAAATGTAGTACACGTTTAGTACACACACAGTTGTGTGCGTGTGTGTGTGTGTGTGTGTGTGTGTGTGTGTGTGTGTGTGTGTGTGTGTGTGTGTGTGTGTGTGTGTGTGTGTGTGTGTGTGTGTGTGTGTGTGTGTGTGTGTGTGTGTGTGTGTGTGTGTTCTGTGCACCACCATATGCCACAAGGAATGCAACCAGCAGTCCTGTGACGAGAGCTACGACATAAGTGCTACAAACCAATCTCCCACAGGAGTATCAGTTGTTGCATTAGTTTAACTAAGAACTGACACTTTCCTGCTGGGGCACGGTGGCACAGTAAGGTAATGCTGTCACCTCACAGCTAGAATGTCCTGGGTTCGATTCCCGGTTTGGCGAAAGGGCCTTTCTGTGTGGAGTTTGCATGTTCTCCCCGTGTCCTCCTAGGGTAGGTACCTTCACAAAAACATGCAGTAATCCTGGTCTCTAAACTGCCTCCCCCTGGCCAGCCGGGGCACCTGATGGAGGGGAAAGGAATGGAATAACGTGTTCCACCCACGCGCTATGCCCGGCCGGGGAAATCCCCCCCCCTGTCAGGTGAAAAGAAGCAGCCTGGACTCCTCATGCATAGAAGGAAGCATGAAGTCAGTCTGCTGCCCCCCAACCAGGTTCGCATAGGGAGCGCAGCGCACAGGAGTACATTAAATAATTGACACTGGGTGAAAAGAATGGGTTGCAAAATCGTGGGATAAAAATTATATATATATAAAAAAAGAAAAAAAAATAACTGTCACTTTCCAATCAGTGTGGGCATCACTGATTGGCCAAGTAAACCATATAAGGTTTGTTTTGTTCATGCTAAATGATATGCTATTATAATAGTCTTTTTTTTACGTATGAGACGACATCTAAACTGCTTTAACATCTATTTCAGTGACCCTTGCCAGGCTTCATTTGTATGCTCTCATAACATGAGAGCATACAAAATACATTATTTTTGGCTATACAGCAGGGGCCTTCAACAGGGTGTCTGGGACCCTTAGGGCATCCTCAGAGATACAAGCCAAATCTTTGTGTGATAGGGACTTATTATTTTTTATTTTTTACATTAACCATCCGAACCTTCTCAGAAAATAGTCAATGTACAAGCTCTTGTAGATCGGAGCTAAATCTGGTGAATGTTTGGTGAAGAGGTTTGGTGTACAGGAAAAAAAAGAAACCACACGTTTTTATCTCTCTCCTTGGCCTGGAAGACGTTGAAGACCCCTGCTGCAGCTATACAGTACAGACATGAATGAAGACCCCTGCTATACAGTACAGACATGAATGAAGACCCCTGCTATACAGTACAGACATGAATGAAGACCTCTCCTATACAGTACAGACATGAATGAAGACCCCTGCTATACAGTACAGACATGAATGAAGACCTCTCCTATACAGTACAGACATGAATGAAGACCTCTCCTATACAGTACAGACATGAATGAAGACCTCTCCTATACAGTACAGACATGAATGAAGACCTCTCCTATACAGTACAGACATGAATGAAGACCTCTCCTATACAGTACAGACATGAATGAAGACCCCTGCTATACAGTACAGACATGACATGAAGACCTCTCCTATACAGTACAGACATGAATGAAGACCTCTCCTATACAGTACAGACATGAATGAAGACACCTGCTATACAGTACAGACATGAATGAAGACCCCTGCTATACAGTACAGACATGACATGAATGAAGACCTCTCCTATACAGTACAGACATGAATGAAGACCTCTCCTATACAGTACAGACATGAATGAAGACCTCTCCTATACAGTACAGACATGAATGAAGACCCCTGCTATACAGTACAGACATGAATGAAGACCTCTCCTATACAGTACAGACATGAATGAAGACCTCTCCTATACAGTACAGACATGAATGAAGACCTCTCCTATACAGTACAGACATGAATGAAGACCCCTGCTATACAGTACAGACATGAATGAAGACCTCTCCTATACAGTACAGACATGAATGAAGACCTCTCCTATACAGTACAGACATGACATGAATGAAGACCCCTCCTATACAGTACAGACGTGAATGAAGACCTCTCCTATACAGTACAGACATGAATGAAGACCTCTCCTATACAGTACAGACATGAATGAAGACCCCTGCTATACAGTACAGACATGAATGAAGACCTCTCCTATACAGTACAGACATGAATGAAGACCCCTGCTATACAGTACAGACATGACATGAATGAAGACCCCTGCTATACAGTACAGACATGAATGAAGACCTCTGCTATACAGTACAGACATGAATGAAGACCCCTGCTATACAGTACAGGCATGAATGAAGACCTCTCCTATACAGTACAGACATGAATGAAGACCCCTGCTATACAGTACAGACATGACATGAATGAAGACCTCTCCTATACAGTACAGACATGACATGAATGAAGACCCCTGCTATACAGTACAGACATGAATGAAGACCTCTGCTATACAGTACAGACATGAATGAAGACCCCTGCTATACAGTACAGACATGACATGAATGAAGACCTCTCCTATACAGTACAGACATGAATGAAGACCCCTGCTATACAGTACAGACATGAATGAAGACCTCTCCTATACAGTACAGACATGAATGAAGACCTCTCCTATACAGTACAGACATGAATGAAGACCTCTCCTATACAGTACAGACATGAATGAAGACCCCTGCTATACAGTACAGACATGAATGAAGACCTCTCCTATACAGTACAGACATGAATGAAGACCCCTCCTATACAGTACAGACATGAATGAAGACCTCTCCTATACAGTACAGACATGAATGAAGACCTCTCCTATACAGTACAGACGTGAATGAAGACCTCTCCTATACAGTACAGACATGAATGAAGACCCCTGCTATACAGTACAGACATGAATGAAGACCTCTCCTATACAGTACAGACATGAATGAAGACCTCTCCTATACAGTACAGACATGAATGAAGACCTCTCCTATACAGTACAGACATGAATGAAGACCTCTCCTATACAGTACAGACATGAATGAAGACCTCTCCTATACAGTACAGACATGAATGAAGACCCCTGCTATACAGTACAGACATGAATGAAGACCTCTGCTATACAGTACAGACATGAATGAAGACCTCTGCTATACAGTACAGACATGAATGAAGACCTCTCCTATACAGTACAGACATGAATGAAGACCTCTCCTATACAGTACAGACATGAATGAAGACCTCTCCTATACAGTACAGACATGAATGAAGACCTCTCCTATACAGTACAGACATGAATGAAGACCTCTCCTATACAGTACAGACATGAATGAAGACCTCTCCTATACAGTACAGACATGAAGGAAGACCTCTCCTATACAGTACAGACATGAATGAAGACCCCTGCTATACAGTACAGACATGAATGAAGACCTCTCCTATACAGTACAGACATGAATGAAGACCCCTGCTATACAGTACAGACATGACATGAAGACCTCTCCTATACAGTACAGACATGAATGAAGACCTCTCCTATACAGTACAGACATGAATGAAGACCTCTCCTATACAGTACAGACATGAATGAAGACCCCTGCTATACAGTACAGACATGAATGAAGACCCCTGCTATACAGTACAGACATGAATGGAGACCCCTCCTATACAGTACCGACATGAATGAAGACCCCTCCTATACAGTACAGACATGAATGAAGACCTCTCCTATACAGTACAGACATGAATGAAGACCCCTGCTATACAGTACAGACGTGAATGAAGACCTCTCCTATACAGTACAGACATGAATGAAGACCCCTGCTATACAGTACAGACGTGAATGAAGACCCCTGCTATACAGTACAGACGTGAATGAAGACCTCTCCTATACAGTACAGACGTGAATGAAGACCTCTCCTATACAGTACAGACGTGAATGAAGACCTCTCCTATACAGTACAGACATGAATGAAGACCTCTCCTATACAGTACAGACATGAATGAAGACCTCTCCTATACAGTACAGACGTGAATGAAGACCCCTGCTATACAGTACAGACATGAATGAAGACCTCTCCTATACAGTACAGACATGAATGAAGACCTCTCCTATACAGTACAGACATGAATGAAGACCCCTGCTATAGAGTACAGACATGAATGAAGACCTCTCCTATACAGTACAGACATGAATGAAGACCTCTCCTATACAGTACAGACATGAATGAAGACCTCTCCTATACAGTACAGACATGAATGAAGACCTCTCCTATACAGTACAGACATGAATGAAGACCTCTCCTATACAGTACAGACATGAATGAAGACCTCTCCTATACAGTACAGACATGAATGGAGACCTCTCCTATACAGTACAGACATGAATGAAGACCTCTCCTATACAGTACAGACATGAATGAAGACCTCTCCTATACAGTACAGACATGAATGAAGACCTCTCCTATACAGTACAGACATGAATGAAGACCTCTCCTATACAGTACAGACATGAATGAAGACCTCTCCTATACAGTACAGACATGAATGAAGACCTCTCCTATACAGTACAGACGTGAATGAAGACCCCTGCTATAGAGTACAGACATGAATGAAGATCCTATTTCTGAGAGGGCAAAAAGTATAGTGAGGTCGGTGCCAACACTGCCAAGCAACCGTGTAACCAAAGTGCATGTAGCATGTGAAGTCACAAATCGCCAGTGGTGAATAGTAACTATACTGTACTTGAGTACATTTACTCAAGTACTGTACCTTAGTACAGTTTTTACTGGAGTATTTCCATTTCAAATGTACTTCTACTCCACTACTTCCCAGAGGCAAATATTGTACTTTTACTTCACTACAATTATTTTAAAACCTTAGTTACTGGTTATTTTATAGATTTTGATTATTATTACAAAACATACATTAACCACGTCAGCCCTATATCTATATAACGGCTATTTGAAACTAAAAGACTATTTCTACAATAGGATATGATACTTTTACACAAGTACAACATGAATACTTCTTCCATCACTGCAAACTCTAATATTATCCCTTAGTTACTAATGATGCCCCTCTTTTATCTCCTGTCCTTTCTCTTTCTACTTCTCTTTCCCTGTCTCCTCTACTTGAATTCAATGAATTGTAAACAACAGTGTACTGTATTTCACATGCAAATCACTCTGGAAAGTTAGTGTTATTGTCTCCAAGAAAACAAAATATTTATTGCATAAAAATACACACAGCTCAAAAAAATTCAAAGTACAGCAGAAAAAGGAGAATGCATGGTCTCAAAGAAGTGGAAGGATGTTAATAATACATAGTAAAATCCATAGGGTTAACTTATCTGCTGAGCCTAACGGCTCCATTTGGTTATATTTGTACACTATGTGACTAAAAATTAACACTGAGGATTTTACAGTGTAATAATAATAATAATAATAGCTACCGTACAGCCACGCTGCCAGCATTAATGATTGCCGTTTTCACAGACTTCATGTCACCCCCCCCAGCCTGTGTTGGTCAAGCCCTATTTACAGGTGTAAAAAGGTTACTTTAAAATCTAGCATACAGAACTGAAGTGTGAATAGGCAGGCCTTAATCTGTTTTAGAATCTTCTCTGAATTACTACCCATGGTAGTACCAAAGCAGACTTGAAGCAGGGGAAGATATTCCGTTTGCTTTACACAAATAAATAATACTCTCTTCAGCTGGAAAAGATCTTTGAAGTCAAGTCACTTTTTTACACATATGAACAGGGCCTCAGACTACACTGACAAATCTCAGATCAATAATAATTACACCCCGATGTATTGTAATCCAAAAGGCAAACCCGGACCTGCAGCAACAACAACTACACAGGTCAACAAGTTAAGGCACAAGTTTTATATACAGTATACAGTTGAATCCTTAGTGTTTATTTAACTCTGAAGAGTATACGCATGGAAACAAATGCACCAGTCGGAGTTAACCCATTTTGGACTGAGGTCGATAAAAGAAAAAGCTTCTAAATCCTAAAGTTTTTCTATGTCAGTGGTGCTCAACCTTTTTCATGTCAAGGACCCCCAGAATTATCTCTATTGGGCCACGGACCCCCATCTCAAAATATGTAGTTCCAGGGACGCCACAGAAGCAAATATTTTAGTTAAAAATGTTCGCTCTGAAATATATATTGAATGATTTGCACCACATTTTATTGATTTAAAAAAAATAGCAGACCTACAAGCTCGTATCGCGCCACTTGGTGGCGTGCTATGAGCTTGTAGATCTGCTATTTTACAATAGCTAAATTATAACATGTTTAAAACACCAAAAGGGGTTCCCGCCCCAAAATGAGTTAAATGAACAGTGAGGATTTCATTGTGTATCGTGTGATTGTATGAAGCAAGGTGTCTTATGAAGTCAGTAGAGATATGACTGTATGAGGGACACCAAAGCCTACAGAGGAATGTTGGAAAAAACACTCACGTATGTTGCCCATTAAACTGACTCTTGTGACATGTGTATTGTTGAAGCATGAGTTCAAGAAATGACATAAGTGAGACACTGCTACACGAATGTAAAAAGGCTGTTTCAAGGATGGACAATATACAAAGACATTGGAAGAATTACTATATCATTGACATCCACCCCAGTGGGGTGTGAACTGTGAATATTGGTCGATGGCATAAAAATGCCTAAAAAAAAAAACATACCCAAGGGCCATGAAGAAGCAAAAAGGAAATAAAAAACGTTGTTACCATTTACAAACTCACAATCAAATATGTATCTGATTTACCCATAGAGTGGGTGTAGTGTTCCCTAACAGATGTGACCACACAGCAATTAGCCACAGTCTTCCCTTTCGCAAAAATTACACTTTTCTGGATCGCCACGAAACAGTTGGGGGTGAACAAACATCAAAATGCAGCCATTGAAATACATATACAATTTCTTTGTCCAATGCAAAATATACTGTATGGATTACATTCATATTCCGTATCTATATATTTTTTGTTCTGTGTTCCCTTTCATACAACTACTGTACCTACGTAACACAAGATGTGTTTAGGATATGAGATTTACGGAGAAGCTCCTTGTAATATAATACACCACACAAACTATTTAATAAACTATCCAGCATGATATATTTGTCCGGTCATACAAGATATCTTACGGTGGGATGTGAACGTAACCTGGACAGCTCTCACCAAGATGTATCCAAAAAGCTTGAAATAGAAATCATATTAAAGCTACAGTATGAAACCGAACCCTTATCTTAAGTGCACTTAGGTGATCTTGCATTGAAGAATTACAGGTAATAATCTATGCTATATGCTTATGAAGAAATGCTGTCGCAAAGACCAGAGTTTTACGGGGCTGAATTAAAAGAACTTAAGAACAATTAACCCATTCTGAACGGGAACCTATTTTGGTGTTAGCATCATGTCGTGCTTTAGCTATTGAAAAATAGCAGACCTACAAGCTCGTAGCGCGCCACTCGGTGGCGCGCTACGAGCTTGTAGGTCTGCTATTTTTTTGAAAAATCAAAGAACGACTGACATTTTTAGAATCTGATCTCAGGTCAGAATGGGTTAATCAGACCAGTGTGTGTGTGTCCAGTGGAAACCTCGTATGAATCTGATCTCAGGTCAGAACGGGTTAAAATGAAACCGACATGAAAATGTCCAATCACAGTCCAGTTCCAACGAGAGTGGTCTAGTTTAGTACTTCTAGTGGCACTGCCCCTCGGTCAGCGGGGGAGGGCTTTTCCACTGGCAAGCCAAATCAAAAACAAACAAACAAAACTGGACAGTGCTGTTCTGGCCAAGAAGACACACATCCACCACCATAGCTCCTATGGGAAAGCAACAGGACAATGTGTTAGAATGCTCAGTGGCCAGCACAGCACAGCACAGATTCAGCTTCCCGAGTGAGAAGAGTGTGATTGGACTGTGTGTGGGTTTATTTATGATAGCGCTTTGAAAGTCTCTCTCTCTTAGGCTGAAGAGTAAATGTATTTGGTCTTGGCCAGGCCCGTCAGCTCGTCCTCGTAGCGCGGCATGCAGCAGAAGAGGATGCCACAGCCGATGGCCAGGATGGTGGCCCCCCAGCCGAAGCCGTACGCCCACGTGTAGTCGTAGTGGCCCTCGAAGATCTCCTCGCTGAAGTAGACCGGGAAGATGATCAGCGCGATGAACTGGAGAAGCACTGTGGCGGAGGGGGGAGGAAACGGAAAAAAGGGTGAGAGGGGTCTTGTAGAGCAACAGGAAAAGTCAGACATCGATTAAAACCCATTTAGGCCTGACGTCGAAATAAAATAAAGTCTTCTGAAAGAATATTATATTAAAGGATTTGTGCCACATTTTCACGATTTAAAAAAGCAACGGCAACATCTACAACACGTCATCTGTGTTAACCGAGGTGAGTCAGGGCTCATAGGACTGCATCAGTTTCCAATAAGGATCCTCTCCACGCACGCAGCTGTTCTGGGAGAAAGGTGTAATCTCTGACACTGTTGTCCTCCCTCGTTGCCCCTGCATGTCTCACTTTTCTGTCCTAGAAAGTGGTGACTGATTTATGAGTCACTACTGTGTCCCTTTCCCTCCCTGCACTGCAGGCAGGGCTAGTGGCAGGGTTTAATAACTGGTACTTCTCAAAATAAATATTCTACAGTTCAAATAGGGGCACTTAAATCCATATTTGGAATTCGTCCAGAGAGCAGCGGATGTTTGCGTTTAGCTTTTTACTGACACTGTCAACCGCCATTCTTGACGTAATACAGTAGCTAGGTCCCATGGAATGTTTGTTCTGAATATGATGCGAGTCACCCACATGTTAGCCTGGAACTCACCTATGCTTTCTATGGCATAGGCAGAAACTGTGCGCAGCTGCTGGACATGAGACTAATTAATTAGAGCGACAGAGAGAGAGAGAGGAGTGTGTGTGTACCATAGAGTATATATATCTATAGAGAAGACACCCGAGTTCTCCTCCCATCCACTTGCATTGAGTTGCTCAAAAGCGCATGAGGCGGATTCACTCCTCCTTCCTGGTAGGAACAGAGTGCATTCTGGGACGGATTGCAATGGTGAGTGGCCCCAAACACATCAACGCGCTGCCGTTGAACGCGCTGCCGTTGAACGCGCACGAGCGTCGTCCGTCGTGAACGTGTACAATGATAGTCAACGGACAGCGCGTTCATGTGTTTGGGGCCAGGCTGCAATACCTTCATTCGGCCACTATGTCCATTTCGCCTCAAGATTTCCTCTGGGTGCCTTCTCTATAAATATATATATACTCTAAGGTGTGTACGTGTGTACGTCAATTTAACAAAGGTGCAGACGATCAGAAATCAGCAGAGAGTGATCGACGTTTGCGTTACTCTATGCCGTATTGAAGTGGACTCGGAAGCCAGACTTTTTTTTCCTCCCTGGAAATAAAAACGTCTGGGTTTCCGAGGCTACACCCACATGTCAACAACGGCATTACTTTGTTGTAGAGGAGAGAATGGGCGGTCCACTCCACAAATTTGCAGGAGAACAGAGAGCGAGACAGCATGGGGACTCTGAAAGGACTAAGTAGTCCTATATTGTTAAGATTCTAGGCTACTACCTCTGGGCACAACAGTAGCTTTACATGTAATATTGTATATGTGCTGGAATGGTATAATAGCATAATCATGTTTCGGAATACTTCCGGTATACTTTCCCGAGATTCTATCTACCATATGATGTGGGGTTTTTTGCCACAACTTCTCAAACACACTCTCTCTACACAATGTATTGTTGGACATTGGAACAACTTTTTCCAAAACCCATGAGGTATTTTATTTTTAACCCATTCTGGGAGGGAAGCCCTTTTGGTGTTTTAACTAAGCATTATGTTATAGGCCTACTTTAGCTATTGAAAAATAGCAGATCTACAAGCTCATAGCGCGCCACCGAGTGGCGCGCTACGAGCTTGTAGGTCTGCTATTTTTGAAAAATTGTGAAAATGCGGCACAAATCTTTGAATATATATATTATTACAGAGTGAACATTTTAACTCAAATCTTTGCTCCTGGGGAGGTCCCTGGAACAACATATTTTCAGATGGGGGGGGGGGGGGGGGGCGGGGGGCATATTACATAACATTTTTGGGGTCCTTGACATGAAATATTGAGCACCACTGATACAGACAAGGTGTTTTCAGAAAACTGAAAACACCTTATCAGGCCTATAAATGGGTTAAGGCCCAGGTTATGGTTACGTCAAGCTTACTCATACAGCTGTGCATCATCACAAGGTGTGTGGATGTGCATTTCTTCTGTTCCTATGATCTCACAGTCAGTGGGGGTGAGTCAGTCAGTCAGATGGGCAGACTGTGTTTGTTCCCATAGCAACAACGTCATATCACCCGTCCCTCTGCCTCTCTATACCCAGCAAACAACAGAATCTCTCCTCACTGTACTCCACTGGTATAAACTGTACTTCACTCCACTGGTATAAACTGTACTTCACTCCACTTGTGAAGTACAGTCCCTTCAGGACTCACTCACACAGTGACTGATTCCCTCCCGTCTTTGTTCTCAGGACTGACGCTCCTCCTTTACACTCATTACGTTAAGTCATTGCCCTCCTTCCCTCAGACTGGTCAAGCTTAAGATGCTCCCCCTTTTTTGAATCTGAGCCATGGCCTACATTCCCTCCTTCTCGCTCCCCCTGTCCCACTTTCACCCCTCTCAAAGAAATCTTCCCATTTTTTCTCTGTCTCACTCTCCCTGCTGCCCTCAAGACTCACACTGCCTCACAGTATGTCGCTCTCTCCTTCCAAGATTCACATACTCGGGTCAGCGAAGGCGATAAAACTGAGGAGCTGTTGAATCAACAGCTTGACGACTATAAAGTCTGGTTTTGGTTGGAGTTGCTCGTCAGCGACGAGCAACTCCAACCAAAACCAGGAAACGAGGAAACAACAACAGGATCTGTCCAAGTGACTCTGTAACTGCGACAGTGTAGCCTTAGCCTACTACGAATGGAAAGGGACCCTTTTTATAACAATACACTCTGAGACTGTACAAATGGATTGTTATGGGTCCATTTTTACACTCTCGGGTAGCCCATTCTCCAAACCATTATATGTCGCACCTCACGCACACAGCTGTCGGTTGTAGTAGTGTTGACATTGGCTTGGCAGGTATTAAAGAACATCTCTCATATGTGTCAAAATCGCGGGGGTCCGCGGTAGTCTGCGCAGGGGTCCCTGCGGAGGTCGGCGCCGGGGTCCGCGGTTACAGTGACTCGACTGAGACTCAAATGTGTTACTGTTACCCATTATATCAGCGGGTGTGCTGTGCTGTAATGCAGGTCTACACACTGTTTTGTTGTTGCGCTGCACTGTTATGCTGAAATAAGTTAGCCTAAAGAATACTAAACGGCCAGGCCATCACCTAAAAGTGTCTGGTTGTTGTAGAGACGCGTCAGTATATGACTCGGGTGTCGGTCTGGTCGCGAAAGTTTCATGGCCATTCTTTAACCGGCAGCTTTACAAGCCGCTGGTAACAGACTAAAACGCACCGATAGACCCTGTGTAGTCCACACTCTGCAGGAAGCAGTGGTCAGCTCTCTACTGACAGTATGACACCAGAGAAAAGAGACACACAAGAATATAGTAAAGTGACACTATACCCACACACTTAATGGATGCTTCCAACCCCTGCCCTCTGGCCAGAGACTCACAACAATGGATTCAGGAACAGTTTTCTCCCAACAACAGCGACCCGTCTGCTCAACCAGGCTGGGACATAATGGGCACGTTCGGAAATACCACACCAGGGCGCACTCGCCTATTCGTTTGCATTGCATTCAGTGCGCTGTTTCCGAACGCGCCCAATAACAGTGAATGCCACAGACGAAAAACTGTCCAAGTCCACACTATTTATCCATAAGGTCTAAATGATGGATAAGGGGTCAGGACAACGAGGCCTTTTCGTGGAGGGGTCAGAATGAAATTTGGACATAGACAGTTTTTCGTCTGTGGTACTCTTTTACTGTCTCCTGCCTTTTAACTGGCTACTTTCTAAAATATACTAAAATATCCTCTTCATTTTGTGATTGCGGTTTATTGTGTTGTCTGTTATGTCTGTGGTTTGTGATATTAAAGTACAAAAACATATTTCCACTGAATGGACAATACTGTATATTTACAGTTATTTGCAAACCACTCAAAGCCTATAGTTAGTTGAAAATACAGAACACTACACTACCTAAAAGCAACGCAAACATCAACACACTCGCCCTCTTTGTGACACTGAAATATTTGTCATATAGCATTCAGAGTTATTGTTCTCTAATGGGAGATGTGATGTTTTTGGTCTGATCAAAAACATGTGTGAAAAGCATGGTTCTGCCGGCTGGAGCCTCTCATTTCATCACACAGCTCAAACTGCTGCTCAAGAGTGCAGATGGTTTCGGGTGGCCTGCTAGACCCCCCTTGTTTAATAAAACACTATTAGCAATTATGGAGCCGACATGTCCCAAAACGTAACCACTTTCAACCTGGCGTTGCTATTTTGGGGCGTGCCATTTAAGACATATTTGGAAAAAGGCTGGTGGTTAAACATAAACTTAACAAAGTTCAGTCGGTGCATAACTGTATTTGATATATTTACTTGTGCTCATTCTCATTGTGTAATTAAAGTGAAATGTTCCTTTCGTATACTAGATTTTCAGGTTTTTCCGTGTGTCGAGTGTGTGTGTGTGTGTGTGTGTGTGTGTGTGTGTGTGTGTGTGTGTGTGTGTGTGTTTTCCAGCCTTACCGGTGAGGAACAGCAGCAGTCCTATGAAGGGCAGCAGAGTGATGTTGAGACTGCAGCACAGAGCCACGCAGGAGATGATGAAGGCGATCAGGAGGATGAGGAAACCGATGACCATCAGAGCAGCCACGCCCTGGGCCCAAGCTGCACACGCACACGCACAAGCACACGCACACGCACACGCACACGCACACGCACACGCACACGCACACACACACACACACACACACACACACACACACACACACACACACACACACACACACATAAATGTTAATGACAGACTTCATCATACGTTACTCTACCTCATTGTGTAGCTACATATACATAAGTAAGGTCATGTTTGGTAGTTTTCTAATACGGAACCATTTAAATGAATCGTTCCATATCAACCCAGGCACACTAAGGAGATACATTTTATATCTTTAAAGCATCACAGTATAAGCCTCATCCTTCACCAGCCAAACACGATCTGCGACAAGACATTTCTGGCAATTAACAGCCGTTGTTGTCCTGTTGGTTTGTCCTGTTGTTGACATTCCGGGCCGGTCAGTTCACTTAAGCAGACAAAATAATGAAGAGCACATTCCAAAAGATTTAGAAAGTTTAGTGGTGAAAGACACAGAAACAGACTTATACAGCTATTTATACAGCTATTTTCAGTGCATGGCGAAATTTATTTTCTAACACACGCCACGGCAGCACTTTGACTTATCATGTGTGTGTGTTTTAGCCTGTCCTGACAATGTGCGTCCTGAATGTGCGTGCTGGCTGACATAGCCTACAGCAGCAACATGACGCAAATTAATGCCACATCCTACATTATGATCCCATAGAAAACCGGAATATGGCTTAATGGCTTTGTCTTGGTTTCTGTCACCATGTGAACGGATGGATTAATTATATAACTATGATGATCTGGTATGAAATTACAGCGGTGTGCAATAATGAGACCATTAAACCGTGTCTGGTTGGTGGTGTGCTGATCTCAGCACATTTAAATTTTTATTTTAGTAAAATAAAAAAATCTTAGTTCTGATGATGCAAAACGTATCATGCAAAACGCAACACTTTTGCATCACGAGCCTTTTGCGTCAGCCTGTGTGGACTTACACGCCTCTTTCTCGAGGTATGCTAGCTGCTCTACTCTCTTTGATGAATAAATAAAATTTGCCTATATCAAGGTTTCGTGGGCCCAAGGGTCACGAAACGTATCAATGAAAACATTTCTCACTGTTTATTTTTTAGTCAAAACACGTGCACTTGTGACTTGTCTCTCTACAGTTTCAGCACACTGCTGTACATACAGCACACACACACACACACACACACACACACACACACACACACATAGAATGCTGCTCAGCCCATGCTTTCAATTATTCACATCTCCATGTGTGTGTGTGTCTGTCTGTCAGTGGTGTACGGCAAGTGAGAACATGATAAGTCAAATGCCCGAGGGTGCGGAGGGAAGTGTTACCATGGAACGAACACACACACACACACACACACACACACACACACACACACACACACACACACACACACACACACACACACACACACACACACACACACACACACACACACACACACACACACACACACACACACACACACACCTTTAACTTGTCGAACTGGTTGAGTTTTCTGTGATAGCTGTGTGTCATTCATGCTCACTGCTCAGTAATACACATACTATATATACCACTCTAACAACTGTCCTTAACCGTTGAAGCTATGAAAATAGCTCACAACGCAGTTGATTTAAATGTTTTGAACATTTGAGAATATGTTTAGCTTATAATGCCCAAAATAGGGATGTCAAGAGTGAAAGTGGTTAACCCATTTTGACCTGAGATCAGATTAAAAAAATGTCTTCTACATCCCGACGGTTTTCTGAAAAAGCTATGTTTCTATATGTCAGTGGTTCTTTGATTTTTCAAAAATAGCAGACCTACAAGCTCGTAGCGCGCCACTCGGTGGCGCGCTATGAGCTTGTAGATCTGCTATTTTTCAATAGCTAAAGCGTAACATAATGCTAACACCAAAAGGGGTTCCCGCCCAAAAGTGGTTAAACATGTATAGCCTGGGACCCAAACTAATAACCTGAATCTCAAGCTCATTTAAATGCATTACCCCCACCATAGTAACAAGATCCACGCTGCTCTATTGAAATGGAAATGTGTGCAACAAAAGTGGCTGTTTGCAACACAATCTACAAGAGCAACAGTCCTTTTTTACAATCAGCATAATGATACATGAAGTATCCCACAGCTTTTTACAAAACCAAACTTTATTTTATCATCCTTTACATCTGGCCACAAATCCACAGAAATCCACCCACTCAGTTTTAAGTGGATATACTGTACCTGTCTGGACAAGAACAGACAAATTACACTATCCAGTAAGCAATTTTATTATATTTTCAGTAGGAGTAAGGCTAATCAGTGAATAAAACCTGCATTTTTCAGAAAACCTTCAGGAAAAGATAAGAGTTGGATCTGAATGTAAGATGAACCATCTCATCTGTATTTAACCATGCTGTAAACTGTAATAGATTTATCCAAAAAGTTTTGGAACTAAGTTTCCTTCTACAGTAGGTTAACAATGAATGACTGGGCTCATAATTTAAAATCAGATTTCCGATCATTATCAGTGAACATAAGAGGCCTAAAAGGAAAATAGAACGGTGCAATTCACTAAGAATGACAAACACATTGATGAGTTGTTGAAGCTACGCGCTCAAAAGAGTGGGCATACTTACTAAGTGCATACTTAGTTCAAAACCTATGCTGACTTTGCCCTGCATGGCAACGTCTCCATGTTCCTGGAGGAGCTGTCACTGTGTGTGTGTGTGTGTGTGTGTGTGTGTGTGTGTGTGTGTGTGTGTGTGTGTGTGTGTGTGTGTGTGTGTGTGTGTGCGCGTGCGTGCGTGCGTGCATGTGTTTTTGTAATTATGTATCTGGCTGCATCTGTCTGTGCCTGTCACCCACTGTTGTGTTGTGTGCACGTGTGCGTGTGTGCAACACGTACATACACACACACACACACCGAGAGGCAACCAGCGAGCAGCAATAAACATTCAACATAGTGCATGGCACACAAGTATATAATACGAGTACTTAGCATAAATCCTCAACAGCTATCTTCCCCCATACAGTACATCAACACTGGCTGCTACCCATCTTCAGACATCAATAATTTCGTTCCCCATACATACATACTGCACTATGAGTAGACTAGAGTACGTTAATTTCAATCATTTAATTCTCCATAATGCACTATTTTTGTTGAGTGCATACATTTCCACAGCAGCTTGCCGGGAATGGAACCACAGCATCACTGTGATTCATTGAGAACTTTATAAGCACACTTATCTGTTCCCTAGTCCCTACAAGTCACTTTTTACAGGTTCCAACATGTCAAATAAAATTTATTGTAGAGCTGCTACATGCTAGCATTGTGTATTTTATGTAGGCTACTTGGGGGTGGGGAATCCCATAGGGGGTGACATAAAAAGATAATAGCCGTTGTGTGAATTATGGTTGTGTTGCTCATGTGCAGTTTTTACAGCAAGGCTCCTCAGAGGCGAGCCATCTAGATTAAACTACCACATAGCTCCTCTGATATACAGTACATGGAGTCACCAGCCACTTCTTTTCACCTGACAGCAAGGAGTTTGGCTGGGAGAGCGTGATCACATGCAGAGATTCATGCTATCTACCGCAGCTCCCCTCACCTTTTGTTTTTGTTTTTGTTTTTATCATTTTTATCCCATGATTTTGTAACCCATTTCTCACCCGTGTCAATCATCTAATGTGATCCTGGGCTCTACACACCTCCTCCGCCAACCTAGTCCCCATATATGAGGGACATGGGGAGAGCAACGGACTTGAACTCATGCTTTCTTCATGCTTGAGTGTCCAAGTTGCTCCTTGACACCTGACAGGGGGGAGTTTCCCTGGTTGGACGTAGCGCGTGGAAGGAACACGTTATTCCGACCAGTTCCTTTCCCCTCCATCAGGCGCCCCCGGCTGGCCAGGGGGAGGCAGTTTAGAGACCAGGATTACTGCATGTTTTTTGTGACGGTACCTACCCTAGGCCTAGGGGACACGGGGAGAACATGCAAACTCCACACAGAAAGGCCCTTTCGCCAACTCGCCTCCAGCACCCACAGCGGGCGGGAATCGACCCCAGGACCTTCTAGCTGTGAGGCGACAGTACTACCAACTCTGCCACCGTGACCCCTCACCTCACCTTTTGAACAGATATCTGGTAGGAGGACTCAATTTCGTGCTGGCTTCCCACTATGTGAAATCTACCAATTAATTGGTGTCCCCCGGCCAAGCCAAAGACACCACCGATAGTACTGGGAATGGAACTCTGGCCTCTGTTGTGGTGGTGGGCGATGTTTTCACCTATGCCACAAGTAAAGTAATTAAAGGTAAAATAGGGGGGAAATCGTCTGACTTGGACAAATGTATATTATCCTTCACCGGCACACTCATAAAATGTAGACATGGGTATGTCTACACCTCCCATCAACCCCCAGGTCATCTTTGAGCAGGCCACCATTGGACAGGTTAAGAAAATTGTGTCTGACACCTCCCACCTACTATACCCTGAGTATCTCCTAATGCCATCAGGTAGGACGTACGAGGTCCATGCGTGCAAATATAATAGGTATAAGCACTCCTTTGTCCCTCTGTCAATCACACTCCTTAACAGAGTCCTTGCAGAGGGCAGACAGGGTAGGGGTCGAAGGTTATGAGGTGATGTCCTCTTTTGCAGTAGGTATGTTGGTGTGTGGTTTTTTAATGTTGTACGGGTCACTGTGTGCCTTTGTTGTCTTGTATTGTCTTGTATTGTATCTGTATACTCGCTGCAGGGCGGGTCCTTGGGGTCCAAGACAAATTTCTCCCTTGGGAGACAAAATAAAGAAACCTTGAACCTTGATAACTCAATGTTGTTTTCCACCTCATGCTTTACAGGTGAGTGTCTCTTTGAGTCTGGCTTATTAGCCAGGCTAAGTGGCTCTACCTCGGGCATTTGTCACTTTCACAACCAGATCGGGGAGTGGCCATGAAACTGTGATAGTATTAGGGACGGGAATTGGTCTAAGGCCAACTAACTGTTTAATAATAAGAGAATAGTCTTTATCTCTCTCTCTCTCTCTCTCTCTCTCTCTCTCTCTCACACACACTAACAAGGCATCCATGCTCTCTCCTTCATGCAGGCCTACACTACAGTCACACAGTCTCGACCACTAACCTCCCTCCCTTCAGAATACTTGGTTTTGCATCTGTATTGTTTTTCATGTCCCGTCATTCAGGTCACGCAGACTCTGGAACTGGCGTTCAATGTTTTAGGCTTTGTGTCGCCGTAGTTTTTGTCTCTTCGTACAGAGCTGGCGGTGGTGGAACTGGACTAAAATACGACCGCAGTGGAATTTTATACTTCGGCTCCAGCGTGTTTACTAACCTCCTAAATACTAAACTCCTAAATCACAGAAAAGAGCATTTCATCAGCTCTCTTTCTGTTATGGAGAACTTGAAGTGGGCTACATTGCTTCTTTCACAGTCATTTGGCGAAGCATACGTTTTCAACAGGTTGTTGTGAGTCAATAACCCATTTTGGGTGTGAACCCCTTTTGGTGTTTCTAGCATTATGTTATAATTTAGCTATTGAAAAATAGCAGATCTACAAGCACTAGCTTGTAGATCTGCTATTTTTGAAAAATCGCAAAAATCTTTCAATATATATTCTTTCAGAGCAAATGTTTTTAACTCAAATCTTTGCTTCTGGGGGGGGGGGGGTGTCCCTGGAACAACATATTTTCAGATGGGGGTCGGCGGCCAAATACGGACAATTTTTGGGGTTCTTGACATGAAATATTGAGCACCACTGATGTAGAAACATGAGGTTAACTGTCATGATTTAGAAGATTTTTTTTTTAATTTCGACGTCAGGCCAAAATGGGATAATCTTCTCTGAGTGGCTTCTCGTGTTGGGAGTCTTCACACAGGTGCAGGACATTTGCACTGCGCTCGCTGATCCCCCTCAACATCTGCTAAGGTTAGCTATTTGCTAACAGGAGAGATGTTGTTCTAAATGTTCTGAAGAAGCCTAACCCTAACCCTAACACAAACACTCCACACACACACACACACACACAATCACTGCAAGACGCTCATAGCTCCCCCCATAGTTGGTCAAACTAGAAATTAAATAATAATTCCATATCATGGCCCCACCACAATAATATCATCAAATTTCCGTAATCGCAATGTCACGATAACAACGATCACGATTCAATGACGACAAATCATTACAGTACTAACTATTCTATATGGTGAATGATATCTCGGTCATTTCGTTTTTCCATGTCTCTCCAGCAAGGTCTCGTTAAAAACCATCAACGTGCATATTAAAATCAGAAGATAAAGCTGCCCAATAGAGCCATTAAGCATAATGAATCAAATGGGGTGGATCACCTGGTCAGAGCGCATACCATAAAGAAATGCTCTGTCCTCTTGGGTTCAAATCACTATGTAAATAAAGCTAAACTTTATCCATAGTCAAGGAAAGTTTAGTAGTACTAAATGGTAATAACGATTTAATCCAGCTCAACACATTTCATAGTCTAGCAGCATGCTGTGTGAGGAATAGTTCAAATAAGTCTCATTCAGAGAACTTCAGACAGATATTGTGTGACCACCAAGGTGTTGAGTGATGTGTCGGGCTAGGAAGCCAGTCAGTGACACATGGCAGTGGAGATAAGACAGATTGCTCTCTGCGGGGAATAGAATAGCACTGCTGTGGAAGAAAACATTGCAGAAACATTGAATGTCCGAAAACGTTTCCGAGTGGTGCCAGCCACTCCAATAGAGCACCGAAGTCTGACGTCACTTTCAGTAGAGGGCGTCTGTCCCCAGGTTCATGTATTTGTTTAGTTGCATTGAAATCCCCATTGAGGCGATTTGAGATCGCCTCATATAACAACTGTGTTTGAAAAATAAACATGTCACCCCGGCCGCTTCACTCATATGGATATGAAGAATCAACTGACTGAGAGAAAACGCTAATGTTACTGCTGCTGAATTAGTTAGATTTTCGCTAGAAGCAGACTGTATCATATATGAGTGACTGACTGTTGCAAACGATACAGAGACACCTTCCCGACAATAACGCAGAGACAGCTTGTTTATTTTTGGACCACAACGCTTATAGTAGACGATATTAAGATTAAGATTCCGCGAACCAGGGGAATCGTCGGGATGAGCGAGTTACGTCAGGACTTCGGTGCTCTATATGCAGCTATGTGTGTGTGTGTCCCTATGTATGTGTGTCCCTGTGTCTGTCCGAGCACGAACAGCTGAAACACCTCGCTAATACCACTGGATGGCAGTGTTGAGCAGCGTCTCACATACACACACAGGCCAGGGACTCAGGAGCAGGGCTTGTACCCAGGCTTTTATTTGCGTTGAAAAAAGTAACCCGGACCCTCCCCCGACAGCAATAGATACTGGGCTTAGTGGGCTGCCATGCGTTCCGTCGTTGCCCATCCCCACCAGTCTAATGACCCCCTCGGCCATAGAAATGCTAATGTTTGGCTTTGTTTGTTTACATGGGGCCATCATCTACTCGCATGGCACGTACTGTGTATAAAAAAACACCGCTTGCCTGTGTGCGTTCCTAACCTCGCGTCACCAGGCTTTCAGTGCGTTCCTGCTGGTGCGTTCACGGTCACGCGGGCAGTTGAAACGTTGTGGGCAGCTACATGCATCTTTTCATCTTTTCCTTTGACAATGAAGTGTAGACGTTTCATTTGCCCCATTCAATCCAATCCACTTTATTTATATAGCACGTTTTAAAACTCAGAGTTTACAAAGTGCTGTACAGGAGAAAAAATAAAATAAAAAATAAAAACAAGTGCACTAAAGCTACCACACAGAAAAACAACAGCGAGAAAACAAAGTACAAACAGTGACAACAACTGAGACACATTACAGAAAACAACAGAAAAACAACAGCATCAGAGTGAGACGAAACATATACAAGGACCAAAGGAACTCAAGCGGGGTTAAAAGCCAAGGTAAAGAGGTGGGTCTTCAGGCGGGATTTAAAGGTCTCGATGGAGGGGGCCAATTTGACGTGGGAGGGGAGTGCGTTCCATAGTTTAGGGGCTACAACAGAAAAGGCTCGGTCGCCTCTGGACTTTAAGCGGGTCTTCTTTGTGACCCTGAGGTTTAGCTGGCCCTCAGACCGCAGTGATCTAGCGGGAGTATAAACCTCAATAAGGTCAGACAGATAAAGAGGAGCCAGACCATTTATAGATTTAAAGATTTAAAATCATTTTAAAATCCACTCTGAAGCGGACAGGGAGCCAATGAAGGGAGGCCAAGACAGGTGTGATATGCTCACGTCTGCGAGTACCTGTGAGTAGACGAGCGGCTGAGTTTTGGACTAGCTGGAGTCGAGCAAGGGAGGCTTGGTTTAAACCAGCGTACAAGGCATTACAGTAGTCCAACCGCGTAGATATGAAGGCATGTATAACTCGCTCAAAATCACTAAAAGATAGCACCGACTTGATTTTGGCCAGCAGCCTCAGATGATAGAAACTAGAGCTAACTACCGCATTGACCTGTTTGTCAAGTTTAAGGGCATTGTCTAGTTTGACGCCAAGGTTTGAGACCACAGGTTTCACATATGGCTGCAGGGAACCTAGGTCAGTGGGAACGATACCAGGACCGCTAGGTCCAAACACTATAACCTCCGTTTTACTTTCGTTGACACTTAGAAAATTAAGAGCCATCCATGCCTTGATGTCACTTAGACAGTCAAGCAGAGGTTTCAGGGAGCCGTTATTGTCCTTTTTAAGGGGCATGTATATTTGCGAATCATCCGCATAAAGGTGATACGAAATGCCATGTTTCTTAAAGATAAGGCCAATAGGAAGTAAATATAAAGAAAATAGAATAGGCCCAAGGATCGAGCCCTGGGGGACTCCAGAGGACAGGGGGGTGGAGGACGATACGAAGTCGCCAAATTTAACAGAGAAGCATCTCTCCGATAAATAGGAAGGTGTAGCCTCTATAGATCAGTTTGTACTTCTATTATTCTATTTGATCTTCTATTTTCACTAATTTTATGTGACACTGTAATGTAGGGCATTAGTTTACCCCCCCAAAAAGTTAAAAACATAAAAAGTTGAACTATGGGAACAATGATATGCATGCCGGTCCAAATTAATTATGGTATCCGTGCTTTTTAAACAGGTTCATGAAAAGTAATACCAGGACCAATTTCTTAATGAAATTCCATACATTTTTTATTGAATTCTTGATGAAATTCCCTCAAAATGGCGCTGTTCCCGCGGTAACCTTTTATACAGCTCCTTGGTATGCTGGTTGACTCGAACGATAATGGCAACAATGCTGTCCCTTGTTGGTGACAGAGGAGGTAGAACCTACATCCCCCCCCCCCCAAAGCAGTCTGTCAGAGCCATTACATTACAGGTGCAGAGAGAGAGAGAGTTTCAGTGCTATCTGTGTGTGGATGTGTGTGTGTGTGTGTGTGTGTGTGTGTGTGTGTGTGTGTGTGTGTGTGTGTGTGTGTGTGTGTGTGTGTGTGTGTGTGTGTGTGTGTGTGTGTGTGTGTATGCGCAGTGAATAACCACTATTATAAAGCATAATTATTCATTAATAGTTGGTCTATAAATAGCATTGTCAACATGGTACGAAGTATTGGCAGCCATCTTGAAGTGAGTATGGCATCATCTCTTCCCACAAACTAAAATAATCTGGCATACAAGTTACTGGAGATCATTTTAATACAGATATGACAACAATAAACTGAGAGAGAGAGCTTGGCTTGTGAAAGTATCTGAATTATATTTTCATCCAAATTCCTAAACTATAGGTGAAGTTCTGCAATAGAGTTCACCTGTTTATGCTAACATTGAAAGTTAGAGCCAAGTGGATTCCCAACAATGGAGCTCAAATGAAGAAATAACTGTTATTATATGATTGTTGTTACTGTTGTTGTTGTTGTTGTCGTTATTATTAGTTTATTGTACACAATAACTCAAATGAAAGGCTTCAATCAGTGGCGTGCACAGACATTTAGAGGGGCAGGTGCTCAAGTAAAACAGGGCACCTTGTGCAGCGCATTTTGGGGCGGGACACCATGGTCCACACACTACAAATTAAGAAAATAAATAAAAAACATTTTTTTTCTTTTAAGAGCACATTGCCAAAAGGGCAGGGGGTGCTCTAGCACCCCCTAGTGTCTATCTGTGCACGCCACTGATTGTAATGAGGGACGGAAGTTGACACGGAACACCAAAAGCAAAGGAATGCATTTATGTTAATTGTTACAGTTGTGAATTAAAGGATGTGTACGCTTTATTCTGGTTTGTTTTAATGATAATTTATGAACAGCAATAGCTGACAACTGGTTCAGGTTGTTCTCTTTGGAATTTAAGCTACCTCTACTTTGTTGTAAACTAAAGCTTTCTGTTAAAATATCCATTAAACTCCCCCCCCCCCCCTGGCTTGCATGGGTCCCGTCTCCCCGAGGTTGTGAAGGGACGACCTAAACCTAACTGACTAAAGTTCAGTTCGTCCTGCCTCTTCCCGTGGGCTACTCGGCACTAGTAGGCCCATTTCGATATAGCTTTATTTCCGTCCGTATTACAAAGGACTATGAATGTTTAGTTGTACGTACAACGAACTCTCCAAACAGACTAACTGGCATGGCCTGCATTGTCCTACATCGCCACGGCGTAACACACAAACGTCTACTTACGGAATTCCATGAGCGACTTGCAGTCCCAGTTCTCATTCCTGCCTCGACACTGGCTCCACATATTGGCGTAGTGCGTCTTGGCGTCTTCGTCCTCGACCCATCCCGACTGCGCGGCGATGGCGACGATGTCGAAAATAACAGCGAAAAGCAGCAGCAGGGGCAATATCCACCTGCATCTGGGGTAGGCGATCCCACAGCGAAACATGACCGACGATTATGGATCTCAAAGGAGGCGAGATAGAAAAGATACGCAGCGATCAGCAAGCACTTGTATGCAGCCTGTGCGTGTTTGCGCAAAAATATAGACTGGATACCGTATATTGTGTGTGTTGGCGGCCGCCTTGCACCGTCCGTAAGCCGGTTAGAAGAACTATATAAAAGACAAGCGCCCCACCCGAGTGCGTAATGTACGAGTCAACAGTGAACCTGTTTGGGAACCTGTAGGCTGGGCTTGCTGTCTGCTCGGATGGGGCTGGCCCAGAGCCGAAGGTCAGACGAGCTGAGTCAAGCCCAACCCCATTGCATTGACAGTTTCATATTACACTGTCTGGTAACTGACTAACTGTTTAGTGTTTACATGCCAATGATGCCATTTCATTTAATCAGCACTGCCTATACATAAATTTAAACGGACAATATATTATTATATGGGGGAAAGCCGCTCCCAAAACGTTTTCATTATTACTACAATATTACTAGCAATTGCAACAGCAACAGGTATAACGAACCGTGCATGTCGTGTGGGTTTAGGTGGATATTGGGGATAGCAGTACATTGTATTAACACAAGGTGGCCGTGGCGGACAGGACATCCAGGTTGTAATGGTATCACTATCAGGTGAGTGAGTCTTTGTACTCTTTCTCTTACCAGCTCAAACTCTCTCACACCTTTACTGCATGCATGGAGAGAAAATGCTATTAACAACGATACTGGCCGTTTAGAAATGAAGGAATAAAGCAATAATGGACTAGCAGAACAGATGTTGTAGAACATTTTTAGGAAGTGTAAGGACGCCCTCATGTGGTCTATACAAAATCGTGCAACTGTAAACTGACCTTCAGATTCTTCTATCTATTCTAAATGATCGACCAACCACAAATGATGATTAGCTAGGCCTATGTTATATAGGCCTAGCTAATAGGCCTAGATTAAGCTAGAAGGCCTTATGTATTGCCAATACATCAAATTGAAAATACAATATGCAATATCATTTTGACCGATATGCATTTTCTACAGCTCTATTTGGAAATAGCATGATGATTTGAAATAAAGCACTTTTTCAATACTCCATCATCATGACACCCATGTGTGAACACAGATTGTGTGTGCAAGAAATCATTAGACTAGATATCAGATGGACATATGTTTTTTTTCTTCAGATTTGGCTGGTCATGGAAATATTGCCTTAGCTATCCTTTGCAATGCCACTATTACACACTTCTTGATGTTTTTTTATTTCTGCTAGTATCCACAATTGTCTTCTTATTTTATAGTACCCATTGGTTTTTGGCATTCACCATTTCTTCAGTTCTCCCAGGCAAGTGAAAGGTTTCAAGTGGTCAAGTACACGCTTTCCAAGTCCTTTTCAAAGTCCACAAAAACAATACATAAGTTGTAAAGTTGAACATAAAAGGACTAAATAAATACTATTGGTCCACTGACCACAAAAGACTATAATAACCATTGGATGCTATATTCAGGTATAACAGATAACGTTGTTTTGTCCAATCAGCATTTGGTGCATCTTATGGAGTTGTCCAACTTAACTTTGAATATTCTAAAGGATTTATTCTTAAATGAGGTCCAGAAAGACCCAGGAGATAGCTTCTGTGAGATGAAGCATGAACTCTAAGCCAAGTGGTATGCTAGAGGCTAGACTAGAGTCCTATGGACTTGTGGTTGGAATGTGAAATGTGTAACCTGAATATGAGAAAGTGTTCCCTGGCAATTTGTCTCACTCTCATCACAGTAGTATAGGTTGTTATACCAAATAAACTACACAAAAATCCTACTCTGACAGCGGTGTTATTTGGCAATCCCTTAAATTGTAACAAAACAGAAAAGAACTATTGCAGAACTTCATCTAGTTTAGGAATTTGGATGAAAATATAATTCAGATACTTTCCTCTACTTTCACAAGCCAAGCTCTCTTTCTCAGTTTATTGTTGTCATAGCCTATATGTATTAAAATGATCTCCAGTAACTTGTATGCCAGATTATATTAGTTTGTGGGAAGAGATGTCATACTCACTTCAAGATGGCTGCCAATACTTCTAACCTGAATATGAGAAAATGTTCCTTGGCAATTTGTCTCACTCTCATCACAGTAGTATAGGTTGTTAATAGACGCGTAGTCATAACAAATAAACTACACACAAAAAAAATCCTACTCTGACAGCGGTCTTATTTGGCACTCCCTTAAGTTGTAACAAAACTTTGGATGTGCATAAAGTCTTCTGTCACTTACTCACTTCTTTATGGAAGCACAGCACCCTCACATTTATGACGTGAGATCTACTTTCAAAATGACGAGCTCAACAAGATCTACCCACTGAAAAAAATAATTGTACCATTGCTGAAAATAGTTTAAATATATAATGTACCAGTCAAAAAACACTTTCTGTTTTAAATAGACACTCATGCTTTCTAAGGTGTGATTTGGGGCCCTAAGGATGGATACAAAATGAATATCAACATCCTAATACTGTCTAATAATTAGATAGGGAGGGGTCGTGAAATTATGACAGGCAGTTTCTGCTGTCAAAAATATGACTTTCTAAGGTGTGATTTGGGGCCCTAAAGATGAATACAAAATCAATATCAACATCTTAAAACTAAAATGTTGAACTGTGGGTTTGAGCTCACATGCCCTTTTAATGTTTATAAATCAAGCCACCTTAATTTAAGTGGCATATGCAAAAAATATATACGTTGTATATTTTGTTGTTCTTTTTTAATTAAATATTCTTTAAGGGCATGTCATGTGATCTACCTGCGCAGCCTTTGTGATCTACTGGTAGATCATGATCTACCTTTTGGGCTAAGTCAATCTGTACTGGTCCCACCATTACTGGACAAGCCTGAATGTGCTTAGTCAGTAAGGAGACACCTCCCTCTCTCATCACAGTGTGGTGTGACTGTGGAGTTCACCACTATAACCGTGGAAGAGAGGAGGAAGGCACCTTAGACTAATTGTTTAATAAAATGTTTATTTTTGCCATTTTTACTTGATTAGATACTAATAGTAGTAGGGTATAGTGAGGGGGTCTGACCGTCTGAGATAAGAGGTCATATAAGATAAGAGAAATGCGAGACATGGGATGGGAGTCACATTAATACCCCACGCACTAACTGGCTAAGCCACCATGCATGCATACCTACATTGGTGATTTTGATGGGCGCTAGCCCCTCCTATATTCAGCTAGTGTAGAGTTCTGTTCTACACAAACATAAAATTCCCATTGACAATGAATGGAGAATGTTACTGGGCCACTGCCCATGCTCCATATATGGAGATGGCCTGTTCTGACATCACAACACCCCATATTTGGGCATGCCTGACACAAAACTCCATATATAGGAATAAAGGGACACAGAGAGAAAGATACAGAAATCTCCATATATGGGCATAAAAGCCAAAAGGGACACAGACAGACGGGTGGAACGGGTACCCTGACACAGGTACATTGGGTATTGCATAGCTGGGTGAGGCATGGATCTCCAACTTCCATCGTTACCGACTCGGTGCTCTACAGCCGGGCACCAGTCTAAGAGATTATCATTCAAATGTTTGGCATTGGGGTTTTTCCTCCAGCAATACTGTTCTGCTCCAAATCTAATGCTAAAGCTCCACATGGCATTTCTTCATTTGATTGTTCTTTTATTTAAGTTCTATTTAACTCCTTTCTTAATTTCTTTCTGATACATTTTATTGACTTTACTCGCACTTGCTCTTCTCTTGCTTCATTAAAATCATCACATTATCATTATCTTGCTCATCGACTTCTTTTTCCTCATTGCCTTGTAAATGCATTTGTGGAACCGGAGCAAATGCCTACATTAAATCTTGTGAAACCTCAAACGTGTGTTGTGACATATTCTGTGTTCCCAACACTGCAGCAGCAGGGAGTCTCACATTCTCGGGTATAATAGATTTCAGGAGGTCATCTCTGTGTGCCTGTCTCTTGCCTGACAACAGCAATCCCCTCAACAACCAAGCAGTGAGAATAGAGAGAGGCTGCAGGCCCTATGATCTCTTTACATAGCTGACAGATGAAACTCAACCACTGAACGGTGTCTAAAAGCCTGTGTCAGCGTTCTGGAGTACGTCCTTATGTGCAGTGCGTTGTTTGTGATTTAATTGACAAACCAAGAAATAGAAACAAACCTCATGCCTTCTTTGATGAAGTCATTGTGGGTTTCTTTTAGGCCCAGGAAGTGAAAACAGATGAATCAATTCACATGAATAATTCTGTAAAGGTTGTGCTAGAAGGGAATGTGATATTGTTTACTCTGAGGACTGGTTGGAGTGTTGTAGATATTTCAAATGTTTTTGCACAAGGTGGATTGTCCCATATTTTGTAAAATAACACAAGGCTATAACCGCTTAAGTTAAAGGACCACTTCACCACTTTTCAACCTATCTTCATATAATAGGTCCTCACTAATAATCATGATAAAATGGCGCAATTGTTTTCTACTCAGTCTGTGTCTCATAGGAGGGCTGTGGGCAGGTTAGAAACCGTCTTCCAGTGACATCATCATTAGTCAGATTTGTTTTTAAACAATATTATTTTTACAAAAATGTTTGGATTTTATCTTAATTGTCTATCCATGAATACGTACTCTGCTGTTGTTGCTTGTGTTTGTATTGTAGGTCTTATGTTTTATGTGTTTGTAAAAAATCAAAATAAAGTACTGATCACAAAAAAAAAAAAAAAAATGTTTGGATTTTCATTATCGTGAGAACGATGGCTTCCATTTTCGCATTGCAACTTTTCAGGACTAGAAAGCCTGCAGTTTCTATTAGCTTGTATTCCCCATCGATGATGTCACTGGAAGACGGTTTCTGAACCGCCCACAGCCCTCCTATGAGACACAGACCGAGTAGAAAAAGAATTGCGCCATTTTTGCATGATTATTAGTGAGGACCTATTATATGAAGATAGGTTGAAAAGTGGTGAAGTGGTCCTTTAAGGGATATTTCACGTATCACTTCTGGGGTCATTTTAACATCTACTCTGGCTTTTGTGTGTACCCCAGACAATTTCTTTAAGTTGCTTGATTCAATATTTCGATATTTATATTCCTTTGATCAGAAAGGCCCACTTCCTATACAATTCCATTGTAACTACAGGCTCAGTTTTAACCATGCAAACACACACCCCTGGTTTTGGTGATTGATATTGTCCTTTATTCTAATGCATGAGAGAGGCCTGTTACTTTTACTCAATCAAACTTGTTTCATTTGATTTAAATGTATTTCTTTATTATTAAAATAGTGAATAATGTTTCTGTCAAAGCCAGATGACATTGTATGTTGGTAATGTATCCATTAGTTAATTATGTAAATAATATGTGCTTGGGGGATCCTGGTGGCTTGATCATTTAGACATTAGGCTCCCAGCAAGCATGAGGACTTGGGTTCGAATCCGGCCCCCAGTCTTGTCTCACATGTTTCTTGTATGCCCTTAGTTTCCTGTCTCTCTACAATCTCCTGTTTTAAAACATACAATAATAATGAAAAGGGAAAAAATGCTCAAATGTAATGCTATCTAGAGAAGCTTCTTTGAATAGAATATATGGTTGATTATAATTGAAAATATTGGTTATAATTCAATCACTGATTAATGATTGAATCCTTCCACCACAAGAGGGACTCCTCACACTTTCTAGACATTGTATTACAAATGTTCTGTACACACAGATAACCTTATTTACTTTAGGGGTCACATTCATACAATGTTGGGCAAGTCAATCAGCAAGTAATATGTTACTCAACCAAGGTTCATGTTTTAGGTTGTAACACAAAAAGATTTGTGTTTTTCATTTTTTCAGTTGCTGCTTTAATTAGTTTTTGCAATTTTGGCTATTTTTGACAGGGGGCGAAAGCTTGTGTCAAAATTGGCAAAATTTGTATTTTTTCACAGGATCTATATTGAATGTGAAGGAGGAGGTGACAAATTGACGATTGAGCCTACTGTATGACACACAGTATGGCAGCCCCCTAGTACCCCCCCCCCCCCCCCCCCCCCCCCTTCACATTCAGTAGATCCCGTGATCGTTTGTGGTCAGATGTAATTAAATTACTTTTTTCCAGTGATTTCTAACCCCATGGTAATTTCCCATGGGGGAAAAAACACATTTATAGATTTATAGCCACTTGTTCGAATGCCCTGTCAAAAATAGCTCAAATCACTAAAAGGAAAGAAAGCAGCAAATGAAAATAAATTAACACTCATCTTTTATTTTCTCTAATTACAACCTGTCCTAAAACATAAACTTTTGTTTAAGTAATAATATTACTTTACGTGGTATCAATTAAAAACATATTTGTAATACTTTTTGATTGTTTTTATTATACTATATTACTTTTGCTACCCCCCTCCACATTCTGAATGTGTACAACAGGCCTACACCCTGTTTATCCAGCTCCTTTTATAACTGAATTAACTTTATTGAAATAATAAAGAAAACCTAGGGATGACCAGTACAGCTAAAGTCAGTGGCGTGCAGACATTTAGAGGGGCAGGTGCTCAAGTGAAAAAACCTTGTGCAGCGCATTTTGGGGCGGGAACCCATTTTGGTGCTTTAGCTATTAAAAAATAGCAGATCTACAAGCTCATAGCGACGAGCTTGTATAGGTCTGCTATTTTTTTTTAAATCGAAGATTTGATCAATGTCACCATGGTCCACACACTACAAATTAAGAAAAAAAAATAAAACATGTTTTTTTAAGAGCACATTGCCGAAAGGGCAGGGGGTGCTCTAGCACCCCCTAGTGTCTATCTGTGCACGCCACTGGCTAAAGTGCCACCACGGCACTGAACTGTGAGTGACCTCACTGTGCAAAGAACAGACAGGTCAAAAATAGACTAAACACAGTAGCTGCGCATGGTTTGGTCAAACTCATGGCTGAAGAGACACTAAAGTTTGTACAGCTGCATCGGCACTGTATGTCTCACACTGATCACCTCAGTTGGATATGTTTGCATGTTCGATGGTCATAGTCCGGAGACAACACTGGTTAACAGTGCAGTGACAGTGAAGGCCTGACTCACACCTTCACAACAGATTTATGTATGCTTGTTGTATGAGATGTATAGCTGATGCAAGCTCACAATGCATTTCCAATGGGAGTGACATGGTTTGACACATTTGTGTTGTATGAGGGGGCGGGGGGCAGTCGAAAGTAAACACAGCCGAAAGCCGTACAACACAAATGTTGTGTCAAACCATGTGACTTCCATTGGAAATGCATTGGGGCAAGATGTATCACACCCTTTGTATACATCTAGCATGCATCAATGTTGTATGCTAGATCGAAAGGTGTGAGTCGGGACTAAGGAGACTGAAGATGTCTGATAACGTAACATCAGTGGTGTAAACTAAAGTAACTAAGTACATTTACATAAGTGCTGTTCTTAAGAACATTTTTGAGGTATTTCTACTTTACTTTAGTATTACCAATTTCCAATACTTTTACTTCTACTCCATGTTCTCAGATCCAAATGTTGTACTTATACTCCAGTAGGCCTACATTTATTTGAAAACGTTATTTAATTACTTTTGATTATCATTACAAATCACCACTTCAGTATATACATTTCGGCAATTTGAAAGTAGCCAATCTACAAGATCACTGAGCTTGTAGATCTGCTATTTTCAAACGATTTGATTAGGAAACATGAAATGGGACAGTGCACAATGAGTACTTTTATTTTTGGTATTGTATGTATGTACATTTTGATGCCAATACTGGAATTCCGGACTTTTCAGTATTGATACGGTTACTCAAGTAAAAAATGTGAAAATCTTCCACTGCTGCAAACATACTGGTATGCTCATCCTTTTGAAAGACTAGAGGTACTGTATACCGTACATTTTTGGCTGGCTTTACCCTTTTTCAAATATCAAAAATAACATTGTAATACTCTGTAGCCTTCACTACAACAAAATCCCAGCCATTTCAGTGTTGCTCTAGTGTATTTTCTTTAATCCAAGAGGATATTGTTTTTTACAGTACTAACATCCTTCCTGTGTGGGTCGAGACGACTCTAGAGAGAGGAAAACTGATCTCTTCATCTTTGCTGCTGTCAAAACCACCACAAGTGGGCCTTCTCATGTGTCCTCCCCTGTTCCTGTTCACTTTTAACCCTCCTTTCCTGTCAGAACTTTGTGTCAAAAAAGAGAGCTGTTGCATGAGCCTGTTATGATGCGATCACTTAAAAATGTATTAATTTTTGAACAATGACAAAAGAAAGAAAAGACAACTACAGAAGAAAACATACAGTACAAACAAACATGAAAAAACTAAAAACTAAAACAAAAGAAATAAAATAAAATCGACATTGCGTTTCAAACATTGCATGTTACATTACATATGTCTAGGCATTTGCTGTTGTTACCCATTCCCCCATATTCTTATTCATTCTGTTCAGTCTTAAATGTTGTCCATTTGAACCATTTGTCCTCCATTTTTTCTTCCTGTTATGATGCAGTTTCTTGGCTAAAAGCTTGATGTGGAACTGGTTTCACTGATTTACCTATGCTGGCAACTATGTAGCTCGATCATCATCCAGTGTCTGTACATGCCAGCCTGCCACAATGTTTCTGTGTGATTCACTTGGGACTTCCACACTTGTTTCCTTCTGTCTCCACCCTCAGTGTCCCTGTTTGACTGCCTGTCTTTACTTTAACTCCAATTCATAATGCAATAGATATCCACCATATTCCATAATATGCTGGATAAGAAGGCCTCATACATTATGTATTATGAAAAGCAGATTTTAGTGTTATGTATCTTATGTACCTAGTGTTTCCTGTCTGCCTTGTTACTGTTTGCCTGCCTTGTCAACCTGTACTGTGATTAGCCTAGTGTTTCCACCTTGTCCTGTTTGTTCCCCAGCCTATCACAGTGTTGTTCACCTGTGCCCTTGTGTATACCCCCCCTGATCCCAGTGTTTTCTGGCTAGTTCATTGTGGTATGTTGCGTGTGTCTTGTCTTGACACCTTTTGTGCTTCCAGTGTTTTTGTTTGTATTCTATAGTTCTTTTGAGTTATTAAACCTTTTGAAATGACCTGCTCTGCCTCCTCCTGCATTTGGGTCCTACAAACTCTCCTGACTTGAACCGTGACAGAATTGGGGTTTTTTTTTTCACATCTTCACTTAGGTTCACCTATACGATATTGGAAGTACCGTACACATTTATTTGCAATATGTTTTGCGATACAAAAAAGGAGTTACTTAATTTCAGGGAAAGGGAGAGGGCGAGAGAGATCGAGATTTAGCCTATGCAATAAACCTGGAGCCTAGAACACAATGGCACTGATTGACATCAGGGTTATTTTCTGCTTGACGTTCAAATGTAAAATTGGCAACCCTTAACATAAGAAAAATGTGAATTGGTAATTTGTCTGGTGGTCACAATGGTGTAGTAACTACACCATTGTGACCACCATACCAAGAAAACTACATGTAAGTGCTATGCAAAGTTCCTACTCTCACAGTGTCATTTGGCCATGCCTTCAAACTTTGGATGTGTAAAGCCCATTGAGGCATGGCAAAGCCCCCCTCCTCGAGTCCTCAGTCAGTACCACTTGGCTTCCTCTTCCGTCACCTCTTTATGGAAGTGCAGTACCCTCCTCGATGGTACCACTGGGGGCCCTGAAGTCCTGGCATATGACGGTCAGTCTGTACAAATTCAAGATGACCACCAGGAAGTTCTTGATGGCAAAGAAGAGCAGCATCTGGTGGAAGACGTCGAAGTAGGTCATGACGCAGAGTCGCACCACCAGGAAAGGGCCGTCCTGGATGAAGAGCGCCTCCACCACGGACCACATGTCGGTGCTGTGCTTGGACATGATGGAGACCGCCTGAGCGCCTCCCTCTCCCTCGTCGTCTGACTTGGAGTTCACCACTGTAGATGTGGAAGAGAGAACGGTGACACTTTATAGAGTATACGATATTCATGTTTGTGAATTGGAGGATGTAATTGAAGTACAATGACAGAGAGAAGGGAAACAGTCAGCTTATTACTCATCCTCATGACTCACACAAGTAGCATGTGGTCCATACACTAACTGACTGAACTGCCAGGCATCCCTTTGTTGGTGATTCTATGTTTCATGCCCCCAGGAAACCATGGCAACCACTCAATACGTACATTGTCATTTCATCAATACACAGTAAGTGTCTAGAAAATAAGGCTACCTTCCCAAAACTGATATTTTGTCAGATGTCACACACACACACACACACACACACACACACACACACACACACACACACACACACACACACACACACACACACACACACACACACACACACTCACGCACTCATAAAAGTATGCATACTACACTGTAAATCCTCAGTGACAATAAAATGTTGTCTCGAGAGACTAAGGGGTGTGTTTACATGCCTGTGCGCTCACAGTTGCCTGTGGTCTGTCTGTGTGTGTGGTTTGTTGTTTTCATTGTAAAACTGGTTGACCAAGTTTTGCTAGAAAAATGGAGCCCATAGGCATCTGGAGCCATTTCACTAATTCCAGTCCATATAGCCTCTGTGACATGGGTCTGAGGTGTTTATTTCACAGAAATATAAAATAGTTGTCAATGGCTGAGTGGTTCCTTGGCCTGCTGGCAGCATGACCAAAAGATTTGCCGCTGATCAACCCAGTGATTTCTGCTTAAAGGACCACTTCACCCCTTTTCAATCTATATTCATATAATAGGTCCTCACTAATAATAATCATGGTAAATGGCACAATTTCTTTCCTACTCAGTCTGTGTCTCATATCACGGCTGTGGGCAGTTTAGAAACCGTCTTCCAGTGACATCATCATTAGGCAGATTATTTTTTAAACAAGATTGTTTTACAAAAATGTTTAGATTTTCTTTATCGTGAGAACGATGACTTCCATTTTCGCATTGCAACTTTTCAGGACTAGAAAGCCTGCAGTTTTTATTAGCTTGTATTCCCCACCGATGATGTCACTGGAAGACGGTTTCTGAACTGCCCACAGCCCTCCTATGAGACACAGAGTAGAAAAAAATTGCGCCATTCTTTCATGATTATTAGTGAGGACCTAAGATAGGTTTGAAAGTGGTGAAGTGGTCTATTCAAGAAATTGTCATTGTTTTTTTCCTCCAGCAATAAGTTCCTGCTCCAAATCTAATGTTAAAGCTCACAGCTAGGACCGTTCTTTATTCGATTGTTCTTTTATTTGAATGTTCTTTCTTTCTTTCTTTCTTTCCTTCTTTCCTTTACTTTTCCTCTTCTCTTTCTTCTTTATAATCATCCCATCATCATTATCTTGCTCATTAACTTGTTCTTCCTCATTGTCTTCTTTTAAGTGCATGTGTGGAACCAGAGCAAATGCATACATTGTGAAACCTCAAAACGTGTGTTGTGACCTACTCTGTGTTCCCAACACTGCAGCAGCAGGGAGTCTCACTTTCTCGGGTATAATAGATTTCAGGAGGTCATCTCTGTGTGCCTGTCTCTTGCCTGACAACAGCATTCCCCTCAACAACCAAGCAGTGAGAATAGAGAGAGGCTGCAGGCCCTATGATCTCTTTACATAGCTGACAGATGAAACTCAACCACTGAACGGTGTCTAAAAGACTGTGTCAGCGTTTCGAGTATGTTGAGGGTGTGATAAATCGGCATTTTAAAACCGAACATAAGAAAGAACCCTTCTTTGGTGAGGTCATTGTGGTTTTCTTTGAGGCTCAAGAAGTGAAAACACATGAATACATTTGGATGAATAATTCAGCTAAGGTGGAGATAGAAAGAAAAGCCATATCAGCTCAGCTGTTTTCCATTGTTTATGCAGAGGACTGGAAGGGGTGTGCTGACTTTCTCCAATGTTTTTCTAAATATGTTTCAGCTTGTTTGGACTGTCCCAGATTGGCTAAAGTTACATACAATAACACAAGGCTATAACTGCTTAAGTAACCCTGATGCTTAATGTTAAGGACTTAACAGCACACGCACACGCACGCACGCACACACACACACACACACACACACACACACACACACACACACACACACACACACACACACACACACACACACACACACACACACACACACACACACACACACACACACACACACACACACACACACACACACACACACACACACACACACACTTACACTTACCGGCCAGCTGCAGAGGGAACTGTAACATGCTCCAGGTCCATACTGCTAAGATGATGTACACCAGCTGAGGGCTGTCTCTAGAAACCAAACATGTGGAAAGTACACAGAAACATTCAGTTCTGCGGTTTCCAATAAAGTTTAACGGGTTGAGACTAATTTAAATGGAAGACACTGGGCTGATATTATGCCAGAACATGTAGTTTCAAGGGTAGTAACTGGGAAGATACTAACTAAAGCATATAACATGATCTACAAAACTGTGTGTGTGTGTGTGTGTGTGTGTGTGCGTGCGTGCGTGCGTGCGTGCGTGCGGCATTAACGACTACCCACTTGACATCTAATAGCGTCTCGCTGGTGAACTCCAGGATGTCCGCTGCTGTGCCAACGAAAATGAGGAGGAGTTGAGACAACTGATCCCGCGTGACTCCTCCCCCGATGGGGAGGAGCCACTTCCCCAAGATGAGAAGGATGAGCAGGATCTGATGGAGAATCATGATCCAGTCATTGGCACAGACTGTCGATAACGCCTGGTCAAGATTCTAGAGGAGGGACAAGAAAGTGTCATTTGGGTCAAGACCTAAATTAAGGGCAAGGGTTAAAAAAAGAAAAGACAAAAAAAAAAGACAAAAACCCTGCTTTACCATGTGTATTACAGTACATTCACACATGGATGGCACCATGCAAGGCATCTTGCTCTTGGGACATTTTGATACAAAGCCAGGAGGGGCCAGGGATCGAACCGTGACCTTCTGGTTGAAAGACATGCACTCTACATCCTGCACCATTACCATTGCTGTGGTCTACAATGCAGATTCTATACATATAGTAAGGCACTCCTCCCATGATACCGTGTTTGTGTATTGTGCCCTTGAGGCTTATGTCATTGTTCTTGACATATGGACCCTATAGTTAATACAAAGATCTGACAGTGAAACAGAGGCTGGCTAAGCAAGGCAACGTGCAATCTACTGTACTGTAGTAGTCAGTCATCCATAAGGTGAGTGGGTAGAGAGACCATCAGATTGTCAAGTCTGACCCTTGGCTTTCACATTCTACGTGTCCCTGAGACAGTGAGACACTTCCCCTGTCTGCTGGACGTGCTGGTTGTCTGGTATATAGGCTATTCTCAAGTTCCCCTCTCCGGGGAACGAGACTAGACTAGAGAATACTCCCTTTCCGTTCCCTATATAGTTAGTAGATTGCTCTTGCCTTGACTGCATTTTCTAAATTTAGAATGTGACATCATTTATAACGGAAACAACAACCCTTTCTACGACACGCAATAAAATCATCAGAGTGTAAAAATGGACCCAGATGGACACGCATAAGCATTCATTTACAGTAAGAAGCCGTTTCTTAAGAACTCGTGTAACAGCGTGTATCATTGTGTTTTTGTGTTGATCCCTCTCTTTTGGGAGAAAAAGGGAGAAGCAACCTTTAAAAACATGAAGTGGGTACTGGGTAGTTTGGCATTATGTATTGGTAGGAAACAACTCATTAACCCATTTTGACCTGGGATCAGATTCAAAAAATGTCTTCTACATCCTGATAGTTTTCTGAAAAAGCTGTGTTTCTATGTCAGTCGTTCTTCGACTTTTCAAAAATAGCAGACCTACAAGCTCGTAGCGCGCCACTCGGTGGCGTGCTATGAGCTTGTAGATCTGCTATTTTTCAATAGCTAAAGCATAGCATAATGCTAACACCAAAAGCGGGGTTACTATACTTTGATCCGACGGAGCATTGGTCCGATCGACAACCTACCTCAAACCCTCACCCTAACCTCCCCCGGGGCAGACACCTAAACCTAACCCCAACCCTCTCCCGACCCCCAGCACACCTCGGACCATTGCTCCTTCGGAGCGATGCTCCGTCGGATCATAGTATGCCTCCCCAAAAGCGGTTCCCGGCTGTCTTTCTTTTTTTTTAAATCTATTTTGTTATCCCACGATTTTGTAACGCATTTTTCACCCCTGTGTCAATCATCTAATGCAGGGGTTTTCAACTGATTGTGAACCAGGGACCACCACCTAAGAATCAACCTGGGGACCACTGTTGTGTTGCAATGGGATATGGGCTAAGATTAGTGCTTTCATAACACTTGCTATGGAATACTGTTTCTCAAACGATGGTCCACAGACTTAACTGATATACGTACAGTATACTGACACATGTGGCCCTACTGTATATCTTGAGCGTGCCTTAACCTTTATCCCTAATAGTTCAACTAGCTGATCTGCATCCACACATTATGATCTTGTAGATCGGTTATTTTAACTATTTTAATAATAGTAATAATAATAGTAATATATATTATATATACAGATAGTAAAAAATGTCAAATACGTGCAAGATATAGCACATGATGACATGATGCTATGGGCACATTTCCTAATCAGGCAAGCTTCACCACTTCACCCTTCTTGAGAACCTCAGACTTCCCAGTAATTCTGACAACATTGACACACTTCCACGGAACAGTGCACAGACGGTTTAGTGCACTGTTCCATGGCTACATTACTAAATGCATGGTCAGGGACCACACGCAATGCCTTCACGGACCACCAGTGGTCCACGGACCACCTGTTGAAAACCCCTGATCTAATGTGATCCTGGGCTCTACACACCCTCCACCAACCTAGTCCCCATATATGGGGGACAAGGGGAGAGCAACGGACTTGAACTCATGCTTCCTTCATGCCTGAGTGTCCAAGTTGCTCCTTTACACCTGACAGGGGGGAGTTTTCCCTGTTTGGACGTAGCGCGTGGAAGGAACACATTATTCCAACCAGTAGTCCGGCGTCTGTGAGTCCACCTTACCTTCAGATAGTCGCTGTAGGTGACGTTTTGTACCGTCCTATTCAGAGTAATCACTCCTCGAACATTCTCCCAAGAGTCCAGTTTCCTACACTGAAATGACAAGATGGTGTTAAAGGCCTATTCATATATAGTCTGGATTTTCGGTGGTGAGGTGACCACCGCTCCGGTGGTGAGCTGACCACCGGAGCTGAAATAACGTTGAGCAGCTGGTGAGTAAAAACAGAGAGAAGGGCTGGAGCGGTGGCGGTGGTTTGCTCTTCACCGCGGCTTGTGACGTCATGTTGTAGTTCGGTGGTCACCTCAGCACCGAAAATCCAGACTATATGTATGAGCCTTTATTCAGAACTTTGTGGTTTGACAAGAACTGTCCAGTTAATGAACACATTAATGATATGTATAATTGTTAAAAATATTAGTTCTACTTATACCTATAGTCAAGTGGTACACATTACCTGCCCTATCTCTCATAGCTGCGTTAAGTGATTTAGAGCTATATTTAGTCATTACTATGATATGTTCTTCCATTTTTGTGATGTATACCTGAGGGTCGCTGGTTTTGTTTTCCTGGTGGTGGAGCTCCAGAATCCAGATGGAAGGTATGATACTTATTAGAAACAGGAGGATTGCTGGAGAAAACCTGGAAGACAATCAACTGGAAGACTTTAATCACTGGGAACTTCCAGGGGAAAGAAAACATTATACACAGAGAATGGTAAATAGTTCTAGAAATTAAACCTCAGGGTTAATTTAGACACCTAGCTTTCTCCCCATCTCTCCAGGTCATTAATAAACAGGAAAATATATTTTCAGATGCGTTGCCTGTCAATGCGGGGTGCATACTGCATACTTAGTTTAGACTAGTCATTGGTTAGACATGGGTTAAGGTTAGGTTTAGGTGTGCTGCCCCGTGGGAGGTTAGGTTTAGGGTGAGGGTTTGAGATAGGTTGTAGTTGTAGGACTAATGACTGGTCTAACCAAATGACTAGTCTAAACTAAGTACTGTCTAAACTAAGTAGCCTACTGCACCCGTCAATGCAGTATACAACTAGCAACTTTGTCCACTCCTGATACCCAATACCATAGTCCTGTCACGCCCACACCAGTGTGAGCGCACCTGCACCAGGTTCCACGCTGAGTAGCCAAGGTTACTTATTGTCTGCCGCTACCCATTGTTCTCTGCCTGCAGATCAACCCAGTTTACCCTAGGTTAGCACGCCGTTATTCTTGAACCTGTTATCCTGCCTGTTATTGTATCTGACCTTAGCCTGTCCCTGGTTATCCCTTGCCTGACGCCTTGTACCTTTGCCTGTTCCCAGAACCACTGTGTATGGACCCGGACCGAACTCTGATTCACGACTTGCCTAATCCCTATCGGAACCGACGCCCCACGGACAGCCTTCCAGGAATCCTGACCCACGCTATGCCTACCTACTACGCCTCTGCCTTTTCCCTTTGACTTTAATAAAACCTGTTAAAGGTTTGCTGCCTGATTTTGAGTCCTATCCTTTCTGGTGCCTGACAAGTCCATTACTACCCGTACATTCAGCTTTTCCGAACTTCTTATTTTAAGTCATTAATATATAACTAAAATAGCGTGCTATTCAGAACGCATATCTCCACCAGGCTGGGTTGCCTAGCCAGGGTTGTGTATGTCGTGGAAATAGCCTTATAGTATGTAAGGTATAGGGAAACCTTTTGCATTTGCAGGTGTGTATGAAGTGTATGACCAGTAGTGACAGTAATCTTCTTTTGGAGGACCTTCAACATGGGATGATTGTTGCGTTCATGCCAATTTTTTCAAGAAACTATTTTGAAAGCCAATTACAGGCAGATACAGTATGTAGGCATTTGGGATATCAAAATCCTGTTTGACGCTCATTGTCTCTGTCATATGAGTCACACAGTCATTTGTATAGCTAATTTGGTGGGGGAAATTATGCAACAAACAGTGTGAACCACATCTGGAGGCTAAAACTTAGTCAAGTGGAATGGAATATGAAAAAGCTGTTTCCCTAACTTTAAGGTTCACTTTTTGCAAATTTTCCATAAATAGCCTTATCCTTTAAATTATCTGACAAGCATTTATTTCCTTTCCACCACATTTACATTTTCAATTTTCATAGATGTTCATCACCTACCTTAATTATACCCCTCTCTTGCAATTAGGCCTACAGTAAAACGACCACAAGGCAAAATCAAAGTCATATAAAGTATTGAAACTGCTTTTTAGAAAAGGCGATCAATTGTCCATAAAAGCTATTTTTAACCTTTATTTGACCAGTATAAACACATTGAGACTGGGTCTCTTTTACAAGCGGGAACTGGTCAAGAGGCAGAAATAAAATTACACTTCAATACTACATCGTAAATGTATTTTGGAACAGCAAATAAAACATCCATGATACACCTCAAAGTACCTATGAAATAAATACAACAAATCAAATCACCAAAGTGCTGATCTTTTAGCGGCAGGGCAAAATACACAATGTACAAAATATAAACCAAAATAATAAATATCTAGTCATGAACATAGGCTAGTACAAATCCAAACATGTGTAGGTGTTGGACTGTACATCTAAGATGATCCTTTTGAAACTTCTCAAGGGAACTTTCAAAGCCAATTTTAGTCTGGACTGTAGGTCGTTCCACGACCAATAAGGGCTTAAGAAGGCCCCCTCGGATTTGAATGCTTCATGGATACTACACACCGTAGCCAAGCATTTGACCTGAGGTTTAGACCATTTTGGACCAAGTCGAATTTGGAGGAAATGTAAGACGGCAGATCACCAATAATGGCTTTATAAATGAAAATATACCAATGTTGCAGCCTGCGAGATGCCAATGAGAACCAGACGACTGCAGCATACAACGTGCCAAGGTGGAGGAGCAGGCAAACCAATAAATGGTATCACCATAATCCAATTGGGACAGAAAGAGACCAGTGACCAGTTTTATGCGAGCTGAACAAGCAAAACAAGCCTTCAATCTGTAGATGAAACCCAGAGTGAATTTAAGCCTTTTGCACAAGGAATCAATAAAACATATATACAATTCATCACTAACAAATACCATAAAAGTTTTTGTTTAAATGAATGCATGGAGGAAAGGGGTCAGATGGGTTCCTATGATAAGAGAAAGGAACCACCCCATCCTCATGCTGTAGGTTCAAATTAACAATGGGAGACTGGGAGTGGGTGGACAGGATACAGGCTACTGTGGCTTTCTATGAAAGGGGGATGGGGTGCAGTCAGGGTTAGGGAGACTGTGCCAATATTTATTATAATTTTAAAACCTTGTATTAAAAGTATCCAGATTGTGAAATAAAAAACACACTTTAAGGTTTTTAAAATGTATGCGAGGCAGAGGGGGAAAAGGTTAAACGTGTAATGCTACTGTCCAAGACACACCAATACATGTATATAAATATATATCTTACCATTTATAATCTTTTCCTTTACGTCTCTTCATTGTGACGATCATCTCACCAACAAGTGGCAGGAATAGGAATGTAAGAAACCAGTAAGTGTTGTCTTTCTTCACCCATGTCACTCTCCAGACCCCAATCAATGAGATGAGGATAAAAAGTGCCCTTGTAATAACGGCACATACAAACTTAAACACCATGTTGTCTTGCAGGTTAATATTATTACTGTATGCTATACACACGACAGCTGCGGGTCGCTCTCGTCCCGTTATACAAAGTCCAGGAGTTTCAAATTCCAGCGACAATGAAAACTTTACGTTTTCGAACAAAGTCCCAAAAGTTTTGACCCCGCCTCTTAAGAGCGACTGATGAATTTGTTATATAGGCTACAATTGAATTGCTTACATGGTGAATTGCACAATTCAGACCTCAATGCATGCCTTTGTTATGCCCCGGGCGTCACTGTGAAACACACAACACAGAGAAACGTTTCTTTATTCCACGCTCCAATTACAATTCGTATTATGATGATCCATGATTATGACTGATATCACGATGCCGTGCTCATTGAAAAGAGAGCAGTTTTAGTGATGTACAGAAGAGGGCAGCATTGCACTGGCGTAATGCTAACATAAACGGTTATGTCGATAAGCCTATCAGATCATGCAGCAGGGCAGTCTGACTCGGAGCCATATAGTCACTTCATGGGGTCAGAGCTTCATATAAGGCTCTTCTACATAGACTTCTATTGAATGGGGACAACCGTATGTTTACGGTTGTCCCCATTCAATGCTTTGGAGTCATAGTCTATGGCTCGTGATAGTACATGGACCACGTGACTTCTTATGGCTCTGGTCTAACTCACATGATGTTCTGCTATCACCTTTTTCAAAAATGAAATGTGTACACCACACACACACACACACACACACACACACACACACACACACACACACACACACACACACACACACACACACACTGATTGATTGATTGATTGATTGATTGATTGATTGATTGATTGATTGATTGATTGATTGATTGATTGATTGATTGATTGATTGATTGATTGATTGATTGACAGTTGGGGCACAGCGAAATTAATTTAGTCCCTTGTTTGTGCCGATTCTGGGTTGCACATGGTTTGTTGAACTCCCTCTGGTGTTGTGGGTGTGGACTTCATTGACATTAAGGAAGTATTTAGACAGGTGCATGGGTATCTTGGTGGTGTATCAAATCTTGTGGACCAGACCCATTGCAAGATGCTGTACTCTGTCGTCAACCCAAATCCTGTCAAAGTGGGCAGGGGTGATGTGGGCTCGGGGGATGAGGCCCATGTAGTAGCCTGACCAGTTTGTTTTGGGAGGTCTGGAGCCTTGTTTTAAGGGCCTATGAGGTGCTGTGGTACCAAGAGCTGCATGCATAGTCGAAGAAACCTTGTACGAGGGCTCCTGTTAAGGTCTTCAAGGTGTTTTTGTTGACCAGTGAGGAGATCCTGTATAGGAAACTTGTTCTTTGGTTGACTTTTTTGATTATGTTGGTGGCCATTTTATCACCAGAAAGATTTGCCTCCAGGATGGAACCTAGGTAAGAAATGTCATCCTTTCGTGTGATAATATTGTCACCCACTCTAACCAAGAAGCCATCTGCCTTGCTGAGATTACTATTTGATCCAAAAATGTAAAGACACACACACACACACACACACACACACACACACACACACACACACACACACACACACACACACACACACACACACACACACACACACACTTCGTGTTCTGCCAATGGCATGCATGCTGTACTGACAGACAGACAGACAGACAGACAGACAGACAGACAGACAGACAGACAGACAGACAGACAGACAGACAGACAGACAGACAGACAGTGCAGGATGGAGGAAACTGTAGAAAGGTCAGTCAGACCTTAGAAAAAAGACAGACTTTTCCTGTCTTTGTTTCAAATCATCTATCACCATCCTGCAGTTTGCATGAATGAAATCACAACAAAAGTATCAGTGAATGGGTGTTTCTGTAAGTCTGTCACTCACAGACAGTCTGTGTAGGGCGGCGAATACCAAACAACTTGCCCCTTTACCAACTCGCCCCGGGCGTAGGCCTACAGCCCGGCGGAACTGCGCGGCCTGGTATTCCTAAAGTAACCTAAGTAAATTACGCTTAAACAGTTAAACCTAACCTTATTCCTAACCTTAACCCCAGTAAAACTATGCCTAACCTTAAACGTATTCTCAGTCAAACAAAATAAAGAATACAAGAACCGCGGTACCGAGCAGCCTGCGTGAGGTTCGGCGGGAAGCAATCGAGGGGCGAGATGGTTTAGGGGCGACTGTACTTGATACCATAAGCACAACCATGTTAATTAGCTTCGCTGAGGGCTTTTGAATTCTGCTCTCAGAGCAGCTGAGCCCAAAACGTCTGGGTTTCCGAGGCTAGCTGAGCCGTGGCTGCAGAATGTGCTTTAATAGCTTGCTAGCTATAAGTTTGAAAATTATTTAAAAACACTGAAATTCATGCAGGAGAAGTTCCACATTTAAGATGAACAGCTAGATTCAACATAGCAGACTATAGGCATGGTAACATTTGATAGCTACAGTAGCTAACATTAGCTAAATTAACTTTGTTGGTAAGTTAGTTACTGTAATTATTCAGGACAGTATAAAGATGTTGATATTAATTTTCTATTCATCTTTAGGGCCCCACATAATACCCTAGAAAGCACCACCCTGAGAGCAGCATTCAAAAGCTGCCCTCAGAGCAGCAAATTAACATGGCTGTGTGTATAGCATTTAAGCTGCCCTGACAGCAGCAAATTAACATGGTTGTATATGTATAACATTTAAGCTGCCCTGACAGCAGTCTTCAAAAGCTGCCCTCAGAGCAGCAAATTAACATGGCTGTATATGTATAACATTTAAGCTGCCCTGGCCCCTGACACTCTTGTGAAGTGAGCAGTGCATTGTATTATGATGATATAATCTAGGCTCCATTCTATAGGTGCACAATGCTAAACTTGGTTCATTTCAGGGTCAGACTGGACGTGATTTAGATTCCAGGAAACAGGACAACAACCAGGGACACATTTGACAGATGCAACAGTATTGTATTGGAATTGCATGAAAACACACAATTTAGGCCTATGGCTGTATCCTACACTGATAATAAGGTTACAGGGTTATAAGTTTAGGGTTAGGCATAGTTTTACTGTGGTTAAGTAAGTTTAGGTATAGGGTTAGGTTTAGGCATAGTTTTACTGAGGTTACGGTAAGGATTGGAATAAGGTTAGGTTTAACCATGTAAGCATACTTTACTTACCGGTATAGGTTACTTTAGGAATACCAGGCCACTCAGTTCCGCCGGCTGTACGCCCGGGGCGAGTTGGTAAAGGGGCGAGTTGTTTGGTATTCGTGTGTAAATAGCATTTAAGCAGAATTCAAAAGCTGCCCTCAGAGCAGGGCAAATTAACATGGTTGTGTGTATAGCATTTAAGCTGCCATGAGAGCAGCATTCGAAAGCTGCCCTCTTACATACGGAGGGGGGTGAAATTATGACAGGCAGAACTTTACTGCCGATCAAAAAACACTTTGCCTTTGAAATAGACACTCACTCGTGCTATCTAAGGTGTAATTTGGGGTCCTATAAGGATTATATCAACATCCTAATACTGTCCAATACTTAGATGACAGGCAGTTGCAGCTGTCAAAATATGACTCCCCAGTCAAAAAACTATTTGTGTTTGAAATAGACACTAGTGCTTAGTTTCTATAGAAACTAAGAAACTATAGAAACTAAGCACAAGATTTGGGGCCCGAAAGATGAATACAAAATGAATATCAAAATATTTATACTGTCCAATAATAAGAAATTATGACAGGCAGTTAGCCTACTGCCGTCAAAATATGACTCCTCAAACTAAAAACACTTTGTTGAATAGAGGAAAGAAGCGCTGCCGTGGTCCTGTTGTGAACTGAAAACAGGTGCTCGTTGACGAGGGTTCAAACATGAAAAGATATAAAAAAGGGGTCCAAGGCACTCTGTTGGAAAAAAACCACTTTGTGTTTGAAATAGACACTTGTGCATTCTAAGGTATGATTTGGGGCCCTGAATACAAAATCAATATCAACATCTTAAACAATTTGTGTTTGAAATAGACACCAGTGCTTAGTTTCTAGGGTAAGATTTGGGGCCCTAAAGATGAATACAAAATCAATATCAACATCTTAATACTGTCCAATACTTAGATAGGGAGGGGAGTGAAATTATGACAGGCGGTTGCAGCTGTCAAAATATGACTCCCCAGTCAAAAAAAACTATTTGTGTTTGAAATAGACACTAGTACTTAGTTTCTAGGGTAAGATTTGGGGCCCTAAACGGTATCATTACTAAAATCTTCACTTTCCTACATTAGGCCTACTATAAATCAGGGCTGACAACATTGTGCTAGCTGGTGACAACCCACGAGATTTCATAATAACCATTAATTATTTAAGTGAACATCTCTGTAGGCCTATGTTCCCTTAATTATCCAGGAGAAATCAAGGATAAATAACAATGCAGGAGTCCTGCAGGATCGATGAGTGTTACGTTCACGGTAGCCTCGGTACCAGGCTTTCATTTTTGTTGGTGCTACGTCACGGAAACACCAGTGGTCCACGGAACACCAGTCGAAAACCCTTGCCAGCTGCATGTAGCCTAGTTACCACCACTGTCCAGAAGGTGGCGGTCCACTCCACGCCGACTGAGAAGATAACTCAACAGCACATTACAACTGAGGTGAGTAGGCTGATAAATGTTAGCCCGCTGTCAACCTGACACTGCTACTGCCAAAAAGAAAAGAATAATGGGGAAAGCAAGGAGGGCGAGAAAAGAAGACTGTTGCGGAGGTACAGTATGTATAGAAGCTTCATCGTCGCATCACCATCTCCGAGGCACTAATTTTCCCATTTTACTTGATAAACATAACTCAACTTTTCAAAAGGAGCCCACTTTTCAACGAATGCCCCTTTAAGGAGTTACCGCTGACTCCATTATCTCCTTTGTCTATTCATTTTCATTATGAGTCATGACAGATGAGAAGACCTGCGATGGAAAGCCATGTAAAAGACAACAGGAGTGGTTTCTTTCCAACACTATTAACTTTCTTTAAACAGGTGCGTAAGCACTAAGCACTCAAATATGCCTGGTCTTTATTCTCTCGCTCTGTTTCAAAACACAGTATATGTTTCAACTTTAGGGCCCTGCAGAGTCACACATGTCACACATTTGCATGGGAGAAATTGGAATTAAATGGGTAACACATGACTCGCCCTGTCTCAGTCCAACAGCTGCACAGACAGAGCCCGGCACTTATTGGACAAATATGATTCGCCTCAGAGCAGAGAAGTCCTTCAAAGCTTGTTTTTTCCTATGTGGAATTTTTGACAAGCCGAAAAATAAAAGAGATATTGAAAGGGACTTAGTGTGAAACATATTGGGTTGCCTTTTTAACCCATAATATGAGTGTTCATTTTCCTTTCACTCGGTGGATAATATGTGTCTGAACTTAACTTGACAACTGTTATGAATTCTGCATTAGAAAATCAAAACAAAAGGCTATAGGCCTACATTATGCAGCTCGCGGGGCTGGGCTCCGCTAGCTACTTGGCTCACATTCATAGTACTACAGTAAACAGCCCACAGATGTTTTATATTGATATTAACGACCTAAATTTGCCCTGTAGGGAAAGGCCAAGCATAGCGCAGGGATTATGTTCTCACTCAGCCATGTATCACACGGCACAGACAGCAATCTCATTTAGCTTCAGTGAAGTTTACAATGAGTGTTTTTTCATAGGTCATTAGGCGTCTCAAAATATACCAGTTACCATAGCAACTTCAAGTGATCCCCAAATTGCCATATAAGATGAGATACATTATGATGTGTGCGTGCGTGCGTGCGTGCGTGTGTGTGTGTGTGTGTGTGTGTGTGTGTGTGTTTGTTTTGAATATTATATATTCACTGACTAGTGCTGTGCTCTGGAGAAAATAGAGTAGCCTATACTACTATACTTCCCTCTTCTCTACATCTCATTCCATTCCCAATGAAGTGGCCCAATGCTATTTAGCCATTCATGTAGAGATTGCATTAGAAAGTCCCAATCTAGGGATTGGAATATGAATGGGATACACAGGGATTAAACAGATTCAACTGTACACAGACAATACAGAATACAACCTAATTATATTTCATACAGTATAGTAGGATGTCTGTCTAGCCTATTGGTTTTAATGTGACTCGTCTAGAATGACAGGGTTCTATCTGCGATAATACTTACAGTAGGCTATGCAAATTGTACATAAATGCAGGATCCTCACCAGATGGAGGATGACATGTATTGGTGGATAATCTGATAATCGTTGATCGCTGACATTTATGACTGTCTCATAACAATTCAGGAACTGAATGGAACATTCAGTGATAATGTATTAAACAGGTGCAGAATGGTGAGATCACTGTCCTGTGTGGCTTCATAGTTGATTATAATTTGACCACTGGGTGCCATATAGCCTCAGTTATGTTTTGAAATGCATCGGACAAATGGTAAATGGCAAGCGCAGATTGTGTGATGTATTCCTCAGATGTGGCAGAGATGCTTTGACCTCTTTCCTTTTCGAAAAGGCTTTTTTAGATTCACTGGCGTTCACTTTCCTGTCTGTCTGCAGTGAAAACATCCATAAACCCACAGGCAGCTGTAACTCAATCTAACAAAATGGCTTTTCAATCACCCTCATCGTTTATAGTTATATACCCCTGGTCTGGACATTTGCATAAATACATTATTCATGCTTCTAATCCTGGTTTCAGATGTAAAGATATAGAGTTATGTGACTGCACGTGGATTAAGTCCATGTGTCTGTGCGTGCGCTCGTGTGCGAGAGTGTCCTGAACTCCTGATTTGTATTGCAGAGAGGGGCAGGGGGAATGAAGCAGCGCATTTTTGTTTGTGGTTTGCATATTTCTGATTCAACTCATTGAATCAATTTACATTTTCCAGCCATAATAACCTTAAACCCATAGTAATGTGGGTTTACACTTGTATACACTCAAACTAACGTCGCTGTAGCACATGATTACATTTGTGTGATGCTTAATAAAATGACTCACTTGACATTATCAGACAATCCGGTGGCTCGTGCAGATGTGAAATTGTGTTTCGCAGGCAATTAGCTCATTGTTATTGCAGCCATTCAGACTAGGCCAACTTAATGTTTGCCTTGTGAATTATGATGACTAGTGTGTATATAGATATATATTAGGCATGCACAAAGACCACAGCCACTAATGGATACAATCATGGCTCACTTGGTCGTTGAATATTGTAATTGAAATGGTGGAAACTGATGATTAAACATGAGGTACGATGTGAAATTAGGAAAACATTGCTTGCGTGAATTTAGATAAGAATTTCTTGTTATTGTTTCAAGATGTAGTATTGCAATCATGTATTAATGTAACCTATACTATACTGTACAGCAGCTACTTCCGTTTGTGAAATACAGTACAAGACATCACAGAGTGGCATACTGTATTGTCTGCCAGTGATAGGATAGTGTTCCACTGTTAAGAGTCACCAGATCTGATCAAACAAGAAACACCTTAATATCAATGGAAACAGTCTTTATCAAACTCCATTTGACCGCTCGTGTAATTAAAAGTTACATTTTTTTTTTACATTTTTCTGCTGTAGGTGGACTCCAGTGTCACTGAAGGGGAGAAATGTAAGACCGTGGCTAAACATAGCCCAATAGCATTACTCAGATCTCGTTACCTTTACTGAAGTCATCTTGCAGAGCAGGCTTTTGTCATGTGATTATGTCAGCACAAAGACACAGGTGTAAAGTTACTATTGAAACGTGCGCCAGAGAACAAATTTACTTGATGGATTTTTAATGGGTCACAGCTTTCCATTGTTGATAGATGTATCTCCACTATGTGCAATATAGGAGTGGCAAGAGATAGTGTAGCCATGTTGACCTAATTTCCCTGAGGCTTTCTTCTTCATGTGATACACTATAATGGTGCTTGGCATGGTAACCCCATTTCGAAATTCTTACGCAGAACTGTTGACCCCAGTAGGCTGCGGTGGACCACTCGCTCGACTCAGTCTTGTTCAACATTAAGTCCCGATAGGGACAGAATCGCAAATGCTCCCTAGTCTCCGTACCCCTGAGACGTCAAATGCTCCCTAGTCTCCGTAGCCCTGAGACGTCAAATGCTCCCTAGTCTCCGTACCCCTGAGACGTCAAATGCTCCCTAGTCTCCGTACCCCTGAGACGTCAAATGCTCCCTAGTCTCCGTACCCCTGAGACGTCAAATGCTCCCTAGTCTCCGTACCCCTGAGACGTCAAATGCTCCCTAGTCTCCGTACCCCTGAGACGTCAAATGCTCCCTAGTCTCCGTACCCCTGAGACGTCAAATGCTCCCTAGTCTCCGTACCCCTGAGACGTCAAATGCTCCCTAGTCTCCGTACCCCTGAGACGTCAAATGCTCCCTAGTCTCCGTAGCCCTGAGACGTCAAATGTGGCCGAGTAGGTTCTGGTTTGTGGATCTGACCGTTCTGAGGTCGCCGGATTTCACTTGGACTTTGGTGGCCAGAAATCTGTGGGCCTCATCAGACCCTTGCTGCTGTTAACCACCAAAATCAGTGGTCTTCATCCAGTGAGATTATGAGATATATTGTGTGCAACTGCAAACGTAAAGTATTTTTGAGGGTTGCGCTAGAGAGGAAAGGTCATGGGGACACTCAAAAGGTTATGGTTCATCCTCTGGGAAGCATGAACATGCTCAGCAAGTTTCATGACAAGATAGATATCCAAATGAATACCGGTACGTCTCATCCATATCTTCGTGTATAGTCACTTTTTGCGACCCATCCCTTATTACAGGACCATTACACCAATAGATTTAATTTCATTCTGTTATGTACACGCCAACAATTTGTCAAACACAAGTTATGCCGTTGACAGTCACAGAGACGGACAGAGAGGTGGAAGGACAGATGTACAGACAGATGTACGCAAGGCAGTTGGCAGATATACTAATATAGGCTACTGTACAGTAAGTACATAATATACAGTGCAAATATACCATTTCTACTTTTTGGACTGTCCCAAAATGTCCTTCACACAATATATTTATTTCCCATAATTAAGCTAAGCTAGATATTAGCACTTGAGTGAAAGATACATCCCAAGATGCACTGGGACACATCTTCAGTGATTGTGCCTTAGATCATCAGTGGTTTTGGGTCTTTTCAACAACCATGCCCCCTCCCTCAGGTGTCCCAGCAGCGTTGGCCTTGGATCCAAAGCCATCTAGAGGCTCTCTCTGCCGCCTCCACGGTGGACTTGATGGCTTTCCTTTTTGCAGCCCCCCTGATGCCAAGTAGCGTGAACACCTTGCACAGTGAGCGGCCAGCAAAGCCTCTACACCCCCACTTCAATGGGCTCGCAGCAGCGTGCCTTCCAGCCTCCTCTTTGGTATCGCTCGACCAGCTCCTGGTACTTTGCCCGCTTCCGCTCGTTCGCCTCCTCTATATGCGGTCATCCCAGGGAACTGTCAGTAGCACCCGCCTTGAAGATACCGACGAAAGCACAATGTCTCTCTGGCCTCAAATAAGTTGTTGTGACGTGGTCTGGGAACTTGAGCTGCTTGACCAAGTCAACTTGAGCTGCTTGACCAAGTCCACCGCTGAGGTGAGGAGGCTGGGCTGCTGGATTGGGCTGTGACTGCGGCTGCTCTCCAGCCCTGACAAAGGCAATGTTCCTCCTGCCATGTTGTTGCTTGCTGCTGCTGTTGTTTTTGGCCACGACGTCAGAGATGGCTTCAGCAACGGTCTTCAGCACCTGGTCGTGCCGCCAATGGTGTGCTCCAGTCAGAGAGCCTTTCCTGGAGCACAGCACACAGGCTGGAGAGTCAACCATGCCCCAGAGATGGAGATTGCCTGGGCTGGGTAGGACATTGTAGACAGCTTGAACCATGAACTTGATGCGCTGAGTGAGTCGAGTCAGACATTTTTACAAATTAACTGGTCAACTTATTTCAAGTGAGCTGCCCTGATAAACAAACTCTGTGTGTGTGTGTGTGTGTGTGTGTGTGTGTGTGTGTGTGTGTGTGTGTGTGTGTGTGTGTGTGTGTGTGTGTGTGTGTGTGTGTGTGTGTGTGTGTGTGTGTGTGTGTATGTTACATCACATCTTATCAAACATTATTTCCTAGTAATTAGTGCTAATACTAAACACCAACACGTTATCTCACCATCATGTCCTCATTATGAATGAATAAAGATTTGTCAGTGTGACTCAATTAATATCAAGCTGTGTATTTGTAATCAAAATATTACTATCTCTGCTGGGCTCTTCTCTTTCTATTGACAAGCAAGCAATTCCAATTACCAGATAAGAGTTTGAGTAGTGCCATTGATGACTAGGGACTTCATTATGCCATTAACAATGCAGCCTCATTGATTCAGTCGTTGAAATGGCTTAGAGATAGAATTCAGGGTAGATAATAGTAAGACCAAATGGCATGCTATATGGGTCAAATATAGTCAAATATACACTGCAGGAAACCTACACCACAGCCAGCCCAGCCCACCACCAGTGTTTCTTATTCAGTGACTGTCCACTATCTATAATATTAGCTTAGCCTACATCATATAAGACTATAGTCTGAGTCTCCACTACTATAGAGAATATCCATATTATGAAAGACAGCGTCATTCGTAGCAGCAACACGAGCAGCAAAATGTGTCAGTTAATCACTTGACTGACTAGATGAAAATCACTGCGCCTGCATTCTCGACCCATATCCGTCATTTCAGAAAAAGGCCTATTCAGAGATTAAAATAGAGTGCAATTTGCATCCCAAAACGCAGTTTATAGTTAAGGGACGCAATAAAACGATGACCTCTGCATCCACGGTGTGCACTACTGTACTACTGTAACCTACTGTTTTTTATTCTATAGTTTATTTTGCTAGCTTAAGTTATAATAATAATTTCTTCTTCTGTTTTCTACATGAATATAACCACATTATAACCATATAAAATTAAATGCGACTTAAATGCTGCAATTTGTAAAAAAGAAAAAAGGCAAAATATGTCATTTTGTCAATATAGGCCTATCATAATGTCAATATGTCAATTGTTGAAGTGGGACTCATACAATGTCCCTGGGAGGACTCATCTAAAAGACCATCCCAGCACTCATTACATTGAAAATGAAAACCTATTTACATCACTGCCTATTGCGTAATACTGTACTGTACTTGAAACCAAATAGCCAGTGTGAGAAGCATGTCGCTGTTGCATGCTCTGCTGTGTGTGGCGGATAAAAGGAGGGCATGGGTGGATGATTGTGGAAAACAGCACACCGCTGTGGACTATATGGGTACTTCCCAATCGATCAATAACCCTATGCAATGCATGCACCTGATCAAATGTTGCCGGCGGCGAAATTACTAAACGGTTGAGCAGCCTTCTCTTTGTTAATGAAAGTTTGGCTATCGATTTTAAATGTCTGTCTTCTACACTATCACAGTAATAATTGAATTGAAACTGAATCAATAATTTAATTTAAGTTGACGTTAATGAATGCCTTTGAGCTTTCGTAATTAATCCTAATGTAGCCTACTAACGGAAATTCTGAACCTTGAGCAGGAGTCAGGACTGATCCAAATAGACTGAATCTGAATTTATATAAAGACCATTATTTTTCCAGTATAAAATCTAACAATTTCTTTACCTTTAAGACTTTTAAGCCATATCGTGCTCGTTTGCTCAAAGCAAAGCCAGTACCTAACCTCATCCTCAGACCTCATGGGTCCCACATTGCCTTTTGAGGAAACATTTGATAGTCCTATTAACTTTGATGTAACATTGTTTCTTGAAGGCATCCACAGCAAAGCGCACCAGTATCATTACTGTGAGAAATGTGCTTTCATACTGAACGTCTTTTACACAAGTCCTGCAAGAAACATACTGCAGAAATCCACCAAAACTACTTAAAAGTCTACACAGAGACACAATTAGCGTGGAGTCTTTTCGCCAATGGTAAGTCATAGTTTGTATACAAATATCTTTGCTCAATTATCTGCAATTCTTGATAATATAGGAATTATATCGCTGTATTTTGCTCGTATGTGTGCGATAGTTCCATCAACGTCCACTTAAATTATGTCTTGCACATTTTATGTGTTAAATTGACAAATGTACCTTATCATACATAGTCTTACACTAAATTAATCCATCTAAATATATTTTACACGAGTGTTTATTGACTAAAGATAACATGTTTTATCTGTACAGCCAATATGGTCCTTACAGGACCTTAGGCAATCCATTCAAGCCAGCAAGTTTTGGAGAGCGTGTTGAGTTTAATCAATTCATATCGTCGAGATGGAGCCGAACTCACTGAAGGTAACGTTTCTTATCAACAATACCTTTATTCAATGTTCACATTCTACTAATCATTAAGTACTGATAGTTGTAATTATGCGTCCGTTCTGCAAAACTTTGAAATATTTCATTGTGTATATATATATGATCATATCTATGACATATTTTGGAACAGCTAAAAATAGTTACATGCTTCTAAATGTGTGCGAAACTAGCGATAATTTACAACCGTGCTATTTAAGCTACCAGACTTTGCGTAGGCTAATTATCTCTCCTGTATCTTGGTTTATGTGTTCTTTTGACTGCGAATTGTTTAGCCTATACCGAACGTTTTGTGAAGGCATTCGTTAATTTGATGCATTTATGCCTTTTCCTCGACAGTGGGTGGGCTCGTCTTGCGGTTTACATGGACCATACATATTCTACAAAGCCTTTAAATTTTACCGGGATGGTAAACCGAGGATTCTGTCCCTCGGAGACTTTTTCTTCGTCAGATGTAAACCAGAGGATCCTATTTGCATAGCGGAGCTTCAGCTGCTCTGGGAGGAAAGAACAAGCAAGCAACTTTTATCAAGCTCCAAACTTTATTTCCTACCAGAGGATACTCCCCAGGGACGTACAGTCAGCCACGGAGAGGTAGGAATAAATGACGAATAATGATGATGTGGTTTAAAGCGCGGTTTTTATCGTTTCCTCAAACAGGCTTGGGTTGTTCATTGTTGTTGATGTGTTCTTGCATGTCCATGCATGCGCGCTGGCTTGATTAATCTCTTTATTGCGTTAAGCGTTGCCAGTCCCTTGTCAGTGTTTGAATTGACAGAGGGCATTCTGTTTGATCGATTGATGCGCCGATCATGAATTCTAAACAAAAATGGGGTTTGTTTGACCTAAAAATCTACTTTTCAGCCTGTTTGTTCATTGTGGTGTGTCAACTGCTGAATGTGCACTTGTCCAGCTGCGCTCAATAAGGCTGCCGCTGCGCTCTGTGGGGTTAATTGTATTATAGAGAGGGGGAAAATCCGCAAGAATCCAGCGCGTATAGGCACCGTCGTCTGTCATTTCATTTCTTCATGATGTATGTCAAATGCTGACATATGGGCGGAAATTGCAAAATGACAATGAATATATATGGGATCAGAGGACCGCCCTAGATTGGTCGGTATGATAATTATTAAATATCTTGTAACTCTGCCTGCCCTGGGAAGTGGGGATGAGAGAGTCGCTTCTTAAAAGCACAGCGAAGCAGAGTGACGGTACCGAGTGCTGACACGTCCAATAGTGTCACATCCACTATTTGCAATTTTGCGGACATGATTTTCATCCATGATTTAATAGATGTGATATCGTCGTCGCCACACATTTACCGAAGCACTTAAAATCTCAGTGTTACATGTGGCTGTGTTGGCATAGAGGCAGTCGATGTGATTGACTGTAGCCAAATGTAGCGCCTGTCATCACAGTCCTCCTATATACCGCTCCACTGCTCGGCATTACATTACTTTGATGAGTTGGTGGTGGGAATGCTTTTCTCACTGGCGATAAAACAAATAATCTGCTCTTATATGCCGTGATTCATCATCGACCGACAACAAGGCTTTTCATTTCGACCCTCTCCTTTGAATCACTTGTGGTTAGATGAAAATTATTCTCTGCTGTTATATTGTTTATGAGCAAGGACAAAGCCGGGGCTTGTACTTGACTGTTCCGCTGATGGTTTACTTACATTCTTTCCTCTTGAGTAATAGAGTGGCTATCACATTTCCTATTCATGGGAAAGGTGGCTATTTATGGCCTGCTGCTTACACAAGAAATCATGTATTCTGGCAGAATTCTTCTATCAACTGGCCTCACCTACTAAAGCCCTCTCGTTTTAGCCTCCAACACGCTGTAATTATTTAGTAATTACTTTGAGTGCATGCATGCATGCATCGTCGATTCAGAGACCATGCTTGCGCAATAAAGACTTGTCAGCTCCGCCCCTTTCCCTAATAGTCATTTGCATTGCAAAGTGCTTACATTCCAGCTAATTGGGTGTATGAATATGAGAAAAATATCATATTAACCACTTCCCCAATCAAAAGGGCATGGTAGCTTAGGCAAATCTAAGGAGTTTTGAAAATAATATAGTATAACAGAACATGATACAAGGAGGACAGCAGTGTAAACTGTGACATTTGCTAATAGTTTCAAATCTAATGAGAACCAGAGGCTGAATAATGTAACAGCTTGCACCACCAGAGGACACGCTCCTGGTATATGCTGATACGTTTGTCAAACAGAGCTGAACTGTGGAGACACATTTTGGTCATAGAATAAACTGTAAAATACTATCATTTGGTAATGATATGTTTAAGTGCCGTGTGCATGCTTGCAGATTGCCCTCAATGAAAGGGCTTGTCAAACCATATGCTCTCAGCAAATCGGCCTACTTATATTACACAGTGGAAATTACCCTGACAACTCTAAGTCAGTTTATGACCTTCACTGAGCCCATTCACGTTCTCGCTGACTTTGCCCCATAACACTAATCTGCACTGCATGAGTCAGCTAGCAGTGCTTAAAGTTGAAAATCCATAATCCAAAAACAAGAAATATAGAAGCCTGCCTCAAAGAGCAATGATGCCAATGATAATATGAGACTTGGGTGACCATTGAAATATATAGACATGGTCCTCTTTAAGTGGAAGGTACTGATGACTCATTTGAAACGAGCGCCTACAGTATGTGTGTAAAATGTTTATTTCCGTGTTCAGTGGTTGTAAACACTGGAAGAAGAAAGAAAATATGTCGGAGTTGCAAAGGGACGTGAAAATCATGTAATTTCTTCAGGTTGCTGGTGATATATCATATTTTAATCTCATGTGAATTATTCTGCTGACAGTGAATCATTGAGACCCATTTGACCTATGGCTATGCAGTAGTAGGTCTATACCATACTGTATTTACAGGATATATGTGGCTACCCCCCCCCCCCCCCCTCTTTTCTTCATGAACTCATTAATAGCATTCGTGTTGCTGACACCTGGTTCATGTTCTCTTAATTAGTTTTGAGTATTGTTTATACCATTTGTACTGTAGGTGACATTCAGCACTCAGTTATTTCCCCCCCCCCGTAAAATTAAAGACTACATGGCATGCATGCAGCTGCATGGATGGGTCGCATACCTTGTATTTCGAGATGGCAATTATTTGAAGCCTGGAGCCAATATCCCCAAAATACCACAGGGATGCTTTGCTTACCCCCCCCCCCTCAAGACAATAAACATCAAAACTACCTTTATTGAACTGGCTGTCCACAGAATCACATTACTGATTCACTTGTGTTCTCAGCATTGTGGTATGATGTAATTTCCTGGGTATTTCTCAGGTATTTGTTTGCTCTGCCCCTCCCGAGCCATGCTTTACGGTGCTGTGCTGTGCTGCGCTGCGGAAAGGCAGGCAGTGACGAGAGGATTCAACCCATGACCTACTGTCCTTGTTTTTCTGCTGTCGCAGGAGCTTGAGGTCAATTCCCCTTTCAGCCCTGTCAGCTCTGAATGGAATAAAAAAAAACTGATAAATTGTGATTTGGTAAACAAAATATATGAATGGATAAAACATTATCAGGCAGCGTTGAAACGTATTTATCCTTGTTATTAATCCACGATTTTTTTAAACGAGACATATTCCAAGTTAATGATTAAGTCCATATGTGTGTGGCAGGCTCTATTTTTCATTGTATCTCCATCCGACAGGCAGTGTTTACCCCAACCAGTTGAGCTCTGCTTGCTCTTTAAACAGGCTTTGTGTTGTGCTACTCAGTCATTATGACAAACCCTCTATTGGGGCCTCTGCACTATTTGTCCTCCTGCAAAAATGCCACCAACCAAACAGGCACATGTGTTTAAAACGCATTTAATTGAGTGACACAATATTCTATTTCGCACCAAATGGCCTTCTCCTCCTTCCGGCACTGCTTGCTGGCTGCAATGCTTTCTGTTGTTGACCAGATTTTCCAGGAGAGAGCTGTTTTAGATAACAGTTAACTGCACCCACATTTATTGTATACTCTGCTCCAGGGAGTTAATTTTCCCTGTGTGTGTGCGTGTGTTTATGTGTCTCCCCTGCTTTACTGCAAATATGACAAGTCAGTCTTATTGGAAATTCACAACCACGCAGACTATTTCTGGATCATGTTATATTAATGTGCTATTATCATCACCTCTGATTTCATCTGACCTCGCTTCTCCTCCATTTCGTCCCCCCAGCTGACAAGGCTTTGGCACACACACACACACACACACACATGCACACATGCACGCATGCACACATGCACACATGCACACACTGACAGGCTGGGGACTGCAGCAGTAGGCCAGTATTGATTGCTGTGGAAAACACTTTGGCACCGCTCCAGAGCCATCTCTTCAGTACATGGCAGTAGTCCATGCATGTGTTCCAGCACTCGGAAAAGCCAGCTTGTAGAGAAATTAAATTGTATTCATTTGCTGCTGCTTTGATTTTTTTCCTAAGGGAAAAAGCCTGAATGGGTAATTCAGGCATCTGGGATGCTAGTTGAGTTAAGTCTTAAGTAGCCCAAATATGTGACTGCTATTGCAGTGGATGGGGGTCATCCTGCTGAATGACTTCAGTGTAAATGTGATATGGCACATTTCATATTGTGTCCTTTTTTACTCGCTATTACTGGGCACTTGTCTTGGCCAGTATATTATGTGCATTCTACCATCTCTCCCCTTCGCACAACAATGGCAGGAATTTGAGCGGTGGGGGCTAGTGGTGTGTGTGTGTGCGTGTGCGTGGCGCATGCATGTGTGTCCCCCTGCTGCAGAACAAGTCATTAACTCTGAACACTGCCCTCCAGTGAATTCCACACCATCACTGAAATAGCATGTAAATTATTGCCAGCTTTTTAGGATAGTGTAATTTAAAACCTTTTTAAAATGGAATACGCTGGACTTCAAAGGCTATAAAAGTCCCCCACTAGCATTTCCCATTGGTTTTTAAGGAGTTGTCATTCATAGCCCTCATAATCTTTTGAGTCCCTCGACCAAACTATTTTGTGACTCTGCAGACTAAGTAATGATATGTTGCAAAGCAGTGCCGGGTTTGTCAACACATGAGAGACTTCTGGTGCTCTCTCTAGATTGGTTTTTCCACTTTGTCATTGACAAACCACTTGAACAGGCAAACATTTGCCTTGATGCATGAATCCAGCGCCCCCAGCTACAGCCGATCGTTATTATAACCTTTGAGGAAGACGGAGCCACAGACAAGCTGCACTTACTGATGCTCTCCGGCCAATATTTCTCATTCTTCATAGACCGAATGATTCCAGTAAGAAACGATAATGCAGTATTTCTGTTTTCACCGAGATCCTTTGCTTGCATTTTCTTGAAATACATCAGTGCAAAGCAGCAGTGATCCGAGCAAGCTGACGCAGCTGTTTTGCGGCGTTATCTTACATGATGGATGCTTCGGCAGACTTTAAGAAAGGCTTTTTGAGAATGCCTATTATTGAGCTATTTTTCACCATCTTTATGTCTGTAAACTAATGCCGAGTTCACAGGGATCGCCATAGCTCATGTAAAAGTAATCGCTTAATGGAAATCGGTGAATAAAAGATAAGCTCACTACCCTGCAGATATTAAAGCGCCTTTGTGCATATGAATAAACTGCATATGCTCAAGTAGCCGAACACTTCCTACAATCTCGTTCACCTTTTAAATATTTCATGGTGAACTCTATCCAGTGTTAATGTGGGCTCAAAGGAACATTTTATAATTCAATTGTCCCCCTGCTTCCTCCCTAGAGCTCCCTTTTAATTCCCAGATAAGTTTGTTTTGGGACACCAAAGCCAAGGTCAGTCATGTGGAGGATAGATGGATAATGAACTCATATTGCATTTCATTCTCTCTCTCTCTCTCTCTCTCTCTCTCTCTCTCTCTCTGTCTCTCTCTCTCTCTCTCTCTCTCTCTCTCTCTCTCTCTCTCTCTCTCTCTCCCTCCTCATTGTTCATGTCACCATGTCCATTACTCAATTACTAATCTCCTTTGGCCTCAGGAATTCCTGGGCTGACCCCTTTGAGGCAGCAGCATGTGTGTGTGTGTGTGTGTGTGTGTGTGTGTGTGTGTGTTCGTGTTCTCTCATTGCTTTTGTCTATGTGCACTGCACTCGTATCTACACTACAGGATAGAAAAACACCCACCCACTGGGATTTCTCCCTTGACTCCCAAGCTTGAAAGCACTGTCCTAGCGATATGACGCTATGCCTTAGCACAGTTACATTCAACAATGTCTCCCTTGCCGTTCACCCAGGATCCATCACTGTGTGGGCACGCACTCAATGTGGGAATTGTTCAGAGTGATATGGGATATCTCAGAGAGCGGTCTTTCTAACAGAATCACAGATTACGTGTAGAAATGGCAGAGCATCTCGACATTTGACACCACCATTCATAAATTATTTGTTATGTTGTTTGCGATGGGTTTGCCGAACTTGTTGGCACATAAACATTGTTCAAGGGTGTTGGGTCAATGTTGTACGGTCATTATTACACGTAAAGCAACAATGCACTGCATTGTTTTAAATATGTGACTGCATTCTACTAACACAAAATCCTAAAATTGGCAGTTTGTGCGATGAAATATTATTATTATTGCACTGACATTCAATATCATATGTCAGAATAGTGCATCTTGGTTATGAAGTGCACAGTCAATCCTGAGTGTCTCAAAAGGACACACAAGGGACTTAATCAACGCTGAGAATGTTACAGTGTAGTTATGGGAACTGGGAAGTGCTAAAATGCATTGTGCTGGCTGATGTCACCACACCAGGCTGTGTGTGATGTCGCTGATGTGGAGTGTCATCTCTTGGCTTTGGGCTTGCAGTACTCTGACCTATATTATCAAGTGTCCTGCTGGCTCCATCTGCCTGGCCGCTAAGCTAGCAGCCTAACTCATAGTGACAGCACCGCATGGCGCGCCTGGGCTGGGCCTGCAAAGTCAAGGCCCTCGCGTTTCCCAAGTCACGTCTCTGAAATTGAATCTAAAGTTGTTGTTGGTATGAGGCAGGGTTTTTTTTCCTGCATAGATAATTCTTTGGTGGCCCCCAAAGAGGTTTTTAGGAACCCCCAAATGGAAATCACCTGATAAGAATTGACAATAAAGTATCCCTCGATGCCCAAGTAAAAGGATCTCATTCCAAAATTGCCTAGAGGGTGGGTCAGACGAGCGCAGACCGTGGGATGTCACAAACATAACCGAACTGCACTAAACTTGGCACTAAACACTTTTCAGGGGAGTGCCTTTGAGAAGAGCCTCGCCTGGGGCCACGAGGGCGCACCAGCACCATTGCTCCAATCCGAAGAATAGCGGCCACAAACACTGTTAAGTGATCTGTCATGCCAAAAGTCACACCAGGCTGCATTTGACTCCCTATAGACCCAGTGGCGGCCTTATAATATGTAATATGTTTCAATTGAAATGGGCCTCCTCGAGCCTCCAGGGGCCTCCCACTTCTTTATGTATAATATGAAATATGTATATCCTACGTATAATAATAATAATAAGTATTATTTGTAGTAGTAGTAGTAGTAATATTGCATTGCATCGCAGCCTTCCATTCAGTCTCGTCAATTATTCAGCCTCATCCTGACCTGTACGTCCACTTACCACTAGTTGGCAGCAGCTAATAATCACTGCAGCCAGTCATGTCACGTTGTTGCTGCGTTGTTTGTAATTGTTCCCACGTAGTATCCTGGAAGGATTAAAGCTTTATTTTGTTTCCCCCCCCAGCAGCAAACAACAACAGTAAGGACGTTTCGGCCCGAGAGCCTTCTTCAGCGTAAATCTAGAGAACAGAACTAGGTGTCACTTATAAAGAGGACCTGTGTCGCGCACATAGCGGTCCGGGTGTACCTCAAGTTATCTCAGTTTACCTCATACAAGACATCATAATTTTGCTGTTACATACGTAGTTCTTTCTACTAAAAGAAGCATGGTACTCATTATACAAACAGTAAACAAAGAAATATATAATCACACAACACAACAACAGTGTCAATATTAAATATATGGGATCCATCACGATCTACATTAAAGACAAAACCTAACCTGTGCCGGTCTCTAGGACCCCTCTATAAAGACACACTCAGATCTTTAACATTCTAAGAACGATAATAGAAAAAGTTAATAATCATCATAAACACCAAAGTAGCTGCTCATTAAACCTTATCGGGTGTTCAATTTAAGACTGTGTCTTCCAGAACCGTGCACCCGTGACATTATGACGTGGAAATACTCAACCGAGTGCTTGCTTCAACTTTGTAATTGTTCCCACTTCCCGGTGTGTGCATGCGATTGCATCATTGTATAGCCTATATCCTGCCTCCCTTAGAGTAACTTCAAGACAAAGTAAAATACTTGTTTAATCAAGCTGCTGCTGTGTATTTCTCTACTTGGCTGTGCTGTATGCTGTTCAGGTGTCCGGAGAACTCGCCAGTTTACCAACTCGCCGCGATTTTAGTGCATTTTTGTTTTTACTTCACCTTCAGAGAGAGAGAGAGAGAGAGGTAGAGAGAGAGGGAGAGAGAGAGGTTGTTTAGAGTTAACACTAGAGAAAGTAGGAATGCTAAAAGTTTAAACACAAAAGTACCGAAACAATGTACTTATCACATACTCAACTTTTTGTCATCTAGCTGACCATTTAATTGCACAAAATAATTTGATCACTTTGGAAATGAACTTTAACATCTGTGGGTTTGACATACTACACTGATGGGGGGGGGGGGGGGGGGGGGGGGGGTGACAATGGCCTCATGACTCGCATTGTTGTGTGTTAGCCCGTCTGCCATCTTGATCAAGTTCAGACAGAGAAACTGTTATTGCTAAGTGGAAACTGTGCTAGACCATGGCATGCACCAGCGTCGGTCGGGAAAAATAGATAAATTGACCGGCTCCCCCAATAGTGCGGGGACATTCAGACCCAAATGACCCCCCATCTGGCACCAATGGACCGCACCACTCATTAGGACATTTTCTGCTATATATAATACCATATTAATAATACCAGCTTCCAGGGACCTCCCAAAATAAAAAATATTATCTATTTTTTGAGTGGTGCAACCACAACAAGGAACAGCAATGTCTGTGACTCTGTGTTGGTTGGTTAACCTATGTGTTGGTTAATGAGCACCAGTATGTACCAGTAGGGGCCAGTAGGGGCGCCAGAAACGGTGAGAGAGAGAGACAGTGCTGCACTGTTGAGAGAGAGAGAGAGAGAGAGAGAGGGAGAGGAGGGGGGGGGGGGGGGTAGGGAGAGAGAGAGAGGGGAGTTGCACCACTCGGTTCACACGGGTGTGATTTTTTTCGTGTATGTAATTATTATTACTCCCGTGCTTGCGGTTATGGTTAGGTTAGGGTTTGAGGTGGGTTGTCGTTTGTCGAACCAATGACTAGTCTAACTAACGTACTGTACACCCAGTAGTAGTAGTAGTAATAATATTGCATTGCATCACAGCCTTCCAATCATAGCCTTGTCAATTATTCAGCCTCATCCTGTACGTTCCTAGATTCTAGGAACATCTTTGAATGCAGATTGCGGCCCCAAATGTGTCACAGAGACAACATTTTGTTTTGGAAGCGTTCTACCCATTCCTGGCTGTCTGGGGGAAAAAAAAAGAAAAAAAGGTAATAAAGAATTTGACATATTATTGCTTATTGCAGCTTTAAGGTCACTATGTCACTATGTCATAGACGGCCATCATCACAGGCCGATCACATGAAGGCTGAGATTCCCATTTGAGCCATGCCATTCCCACGTGGATTCTGATATCTACATGACTTTGTTTATCAAATCGTCTGAAGTAACAGGAAGATGAAACTAACGATGAAAACTAGGAGCTTTCACAGAAAGAAACCCAGACTTTTGACGATCTTTGTACCGGTTCCCACTTCCCACTGGTTTCAACAGACTATTTAGCCCTATTTCAAAAGAATACTGGAAGACTCACCCCGGTGCGTGCCCGTTTTTCCTCCTGGAATTTTCCCCAGTGAGGGGGATAACTTTGTAATATGCTATTGGCTGTTTGTATTCTTTTTGGAAAAATATAAAAAGATACTCCTGTGGAAAGGCTATATTATATTACTTATATTGACCCTATAAACAATTTAGTATTAATTAGTATACGTAAGGTTTTGCCCCCTCAAATGGTACCTCGTCAGATAATCCCCACATATCCTACAACAACTTCTGTGAACAGACTTCACTGTAGTAGCTTTTCATAAATTATATTTGTACTTAGGCTGTCTGCTGTCATGAAAGTTTATAGTTAGAGAAATTCAAAATCCAGCCGTCTGCTGTCCAGCCTCTCCCACCCCTCACTGGGGAAAATTCTGGTAGGAAAACAGAAACGGGGTGAGTCTTCTTGTTACCTTTCAGAATGGCGCAGACCACGGTTTGTAGATCTGTTGCCCTGTTCATAGACATGATTATATTCTCCGCTGAGTTGACAGCTGCTGAATTTCTCTCACATGTTGTGCTTGGCTTAGCTCTTAAACAGTGTTGCCATGTCAGCTTATTATAAGTGACATTTGGCTTTTTCTGTGAAGTTGCTTGTAAATATTGGTAGTTGTGTAGGCTGCTTCCCCCCCCCCCCCCTGTGCTTATTTCTAAAGTGTAGTTTCATATTTGGGCTTGTTTCCTAATGTTAACCATTGGTTGTTAAACATTTTCATGGCATGGGACCCCAGATTAATATGTATTTGTGAGCAGACTCACAATATTTTGTGCCTGAAGAGTGAGGACCCTCCCCAGATTTGTGTTGTTAAACGGTTTAAGAAATGTTTGTTGTTTAAAATCACGCTGTGAGCTCGTAAATCTGCAAATTTCAAATAGCCATAGCCCAGTAGATTATTTTGGGGCGTACTTTCATAGTACTAGTTGCTTATTTCTCTCACAGAATCTGGTAACACTGCTCTCCAACAGAACAAGCCCCCCAAAGGATCCGGTGACACTCACACAATTCACACAATGCACGGTGCCATTCAAGTGATTGATATAGAGGGAAAATGGTTGTGTTGCTGTCCTTTTTTTTGGAGTGGTGCAACCACTCCTGTAGACAGCTATGTGTGTCCCTGGGTCTGTCCCTGCGTCTGTCCCTGCGTCTGTCCGAGCACAAAAATAGCGTTATAGCGTTTGTTCACCACCAAGTGTTACTGTTGCACAGCCTAACACACAGACACAGACACACACAGGCCAGGGAGGAGGGCTTGTACAGTACAGTACAGTACAGTACAGTACAGTACAGTACAGTACAGTACAGTACAGTACAGTACAGTACAGTACAGTACAGTACAGTACAGTACAGTACAGTACAGTACAGAACGACTCACTTCAGACGGGTCTGATTTTTTCTTTTTCTTTTTCACTTGGTTGGAAATGCTTTAGTATACCGTTGAGGCACTCCCTTGCCATTTTGTGCGACAAATTACAATATTCCATGCATTTTAGTTAGATTGCACTCGATAGTCCAAGAAGAGATGTTGATATTGTTTATCTGTGTTCCGGGCTTCTGGCGGCAGATTGCATCAAAGTACAGTAGTTATTTCAGAGGAGATAAAATGTGGACTGTTTTTTTTCTTTTCTTTTTGGCTGCAGGGTGAACGCTATTTGCAGTTGCTTTGCATTATTCAAATGGCCTCCTTTTTTTTCTAAAGGGAAAAGCAGGAGGGAGTCCGTTTTTCATTGCATGGAAAGCCGGTCACACTCACCCACCACCACTTGACAGCAGAAGACAGCTCATTATAAAACAACCAAAAACCCCATGTTTGATGTTGCTACTTAGTGAGGGAGGCACATCTAGTCATCTACATCAAGCTATCTATCGTTGGACTCTCCTTTTATAAGGAAATACTGTCTCCAACAGCCTGTAGTACCAGATGAGGAGGGAGATGGATTTTAGCTGAATTTTCAGTACCATTTACAGTATATACAAAGGATATGAAAGAGTTATTGTGTGTCTCATTTAGATGGTTACTTTGTTGACATTTTGAGCTGTGTATACGTGCGTGTGGACCGTGGAGTACTAAAGAAACATCTACAAAAATGACTACATAGTACATACTTAGATATTAGATATAGTTGTGGTTTAGAAGGAGTTCTCCTTAACTCTGTTACGTTTCAGCCGTTGCCCTGCACACCCCCAGTAAAACATACACTTTCGATACTCGCCAAAACAAAGACAGTTTACCTACTTACTAACTACTAACTAACTACTAAGGGAACACTCAGAGCCCCCCACCTCATGTCTAAAATACACATTTTGTCAATAGAAAAATTCCATTGACCAAATCTGTAGGGGGCGCAGTGGAGTCACTAAAACATTTTTTCCATCCGGTGGAATATTTCCTCTTTTCTGCCCCAAAAAGTGTATTCTAGACATGAGGTGGGGCCGTGGGGGTGTTTGTTCCCACTAAGGAAAGTAGGCTTTCAACATTTTCAACAAACCGTCTTTGTTTTGGTGAATAGCAAAGCTGTATTTCTTTTATATTTACTACTACAGATGAGAAGCTGCGCTGCTGGGGGGGGGTACGGGTTGCTGAAAAGTGGAGGATAACTCCTTTTAACGGACCGAAGCTAGATCTGTTGTATTCGTACCTCAGTCGGATCAACTCCCTAGTCCTTACACTTGATCTGACCCTATATTTCCAATATTTACTTTTTTGTCTATGTTTACTTAAGCTTATATACACTCACTCTTATTGTCTCCACCAGACCGAAGGCATGGGGGGAGAGTATGTTTTGCACTCCGTCCGTCCGTGTGTCCGTCCGTGTGTGTGTGTACGTCCGTGTGCAGCTATATCTCGGCCACCGTTAACCCGGTCGATGCCAAATTTTGCACACACACTCCCTGGATGCCAACGATGAACCTCTGCCCCAAACTTTCCAGAACGGCCTGTTATAGCGCCACCAGGAGGCCGCTTTGTGCAAAACAAGTTTTTGCACAGTACACCTACAGATTTTGTCCAAACATCACGCAAATTGGTACACAGTCTCTCTAGAGCCATTCAACGAAACCGGTCTTTCAGATTTCTCAGACTCCATCCTGATTGGTTAAGATTGGCTTCCAAAGTTCACAGGAGTGCTCAGTTTCAAACAAAATGCTGCAAATCATGAACACATCGCGTGATTTCCGTGAAATTGTGCACCCACATTCCCACTAGGCCGAGGACGAAATGCCACATGAACAATTTCAACTCAGCCTCAAGGTGGCGCAATAACTGGCCGAAAAGTGTTTTTACCTCAACTGCACGGATCTGTGGATAACTTTGTATGCCAACTCCCTAGAGGCCAAGGAAAAACCTTTGCCTGGAATTTTTCACATCTGCTCTTTATAGCGCCACCAGGAGGCCGACATATGTAAAACACATTTTCTATTATTACTCCTTCAGATTTTATCCAAATTTCACGCAAATCGGTACACATGATCTCCATAGTCATGTGATCAAGACAGGTTTGTTTGATTTCTCATATTCCTGATTGGCCACGATTGGCTCCTATAGTTTTCAGGAGTAGCCCGCTTTGTACAATCGCCACAACTCCTCAACGCAGCGTCCGATTGCGATGAAACTGTGCACGCATATTCCCACTAGGCTGAGGAAGAAATCCTGGTGGAGACCTGTGCCCAGAAGGGCACTTTTTCTAGTTTTATCTCTTCTAATGTGTGTGTGTGTGTGTGTGTGTGTCTGAGAGCAATGCAATACAAGTTCCTGAAAATTGGTTGGAAATACCCAGATTCTGTTTGTGATACCTGTGTACAGTACATGCTACATATACATCTGTATAAATACATATACCGACTGGGGAGAGTGTTTGCAAGATGCTAGCTTGCAGCAGGCTGCTTGGCCTGTAGATAGACACACAAAGACGCGCGCACGCACGCACGCACGCACGCACGCACGCACGCACGCACGCACGCACGCACGCACGCACGCACGCACGCACGCACAGATGTTTGGTAAATGGTATATTTAACCAAAGTCCCTCTAAATGTCTGCATTTTGCCTCATAGACACATCTGTCCTCCAGATTTCTCTGCTCGTGTAATGGCCTGCTCCCAGCTATCCACTCCACTAGGTAACGAGCACTTTAGCCATTAGTCCTTCAAATGGAAACATCTTCTATGCGTTGCTCTCTTTCCGCAGAATTTGAAGTTCCTCAGATACAACGTGAGTGTTATTTTCAAATCATGCTTTAAGGGCATTCAATCAACCCCAAGAAAGAGAATAGGAAAAGTTGGAATAATGTATGCCAGGGGTGGAACATAACTTGAACATAACTTGATATATGCAAGATGGTCTGATTTTCCTTCCATGCTGCTTATACTAACCGCTGCTAACCTTGATTCTTTTTTAAAACCCCTTTTGGTGTTAGCATTATGCTATGATTTAGCTATTGAAAAATAGCAGATCTACAATCTCATACAAGCTTGTAGGTCTGCTATTTAAAAAAAAATCGAAGAACCACTGACATAGAAACATAGCTTTTTCAGAAAACTGTCAGGATGTAGAAGACATTTTTAGAATCTGATCTCAGGTCAAAATGGGTTAAACGACAGTCGAAATGGTTGTTACTAGAGGTTCATACCGGTATTATAAACATTTGTAGGATAACTATAGTTATGCCGTTTCATTTGATTTCAATAAAGTGTTATGGCTCCTGAACCGGTGTTGTTTCTATAGGCTCAGAATCTGTGAATTATTTTAAGTCACACAATCTCATTGGTAGATTCTTACCGTGACCTCCATACCTTAAACTTAACCCTCTGTAACACATTGTCTAAACACAATTTGAATGGCTTACCCGTATCAGTTGAACTTGACACCGCTTAATATACTGCCTGTAGGCCTGTTACAATTATTACCTAATCGCCTAATCGCAATTGTTTTAGATGATCGCAATTATTTTTGCATAATGGTCATGATTGTTTCCATGTTGAAAACCTTTCATATATTTTCAAACCTTTTACGGTTAAAAAAAAAAAAAGTAGCAGATCGACAAGTTGTGATCCTGTAGATACACTAGGCTATTTCCACTTAATATTTAAGTATAAAGTTTTAAATCATTTCTTTGTACATTTAGGTTATTTGTCATTATGTGCCCTGTGCAACAGAAATGGAATTTTCATTATGTTGCGGTGTTCAACACCAAATACACAATTAAATTGTTAATCACACTTATTTGTGTGATAATTAATTGTTAAGGAAAATTTCATAATCGTGACAGCCCTAACTGCCAGTTCATCAGCCACTACCTTATAAGAATGTTGTTGCTTATTAAGGGCTTGTTCAATGACTCACACTTGCTAGTATAGATTCCTTTTCCAAGGCAATTTAGTGAAATGCTCAGTAGGCATTCTTTGCATTTTAAGTAGCTAGTGTGATTGTAATCACATGAAATCAATGGAAGCCAATTAGCCTGACATTTGATATCAGAATGTAAGTAGAAAAAGTGCCCTTCTGGGCACAGGTCTCCACCAGGAGGATATAAAGTGTGTGTGCAAAATGTTTAGGGAGTAATATCATTTATTTTGTTTGTTTGTTTCTTCTTTTTGTTGAGGAAATGCAGAGCCAGATCACTCATAGCGTCTGAGTATATAACTCTGGATGAGCGCCACTCCTGAAAACTTTGGAATCTTAGCCAATCAGTGTACAATCTGAGAAATCCAACAGACTCGTCTTGATCACATGACTACAGAGATCATGTGTACCGATTGTGTGAGATTTGGATGAAATATGTGCAACTAATATAAACAAGATGTGGAGGGAAAAAAAAAGCTTTTTCCATGGCCTCTAGGGAGTACATACAAAGTTGTACACAGATCGATGCAGTTATAGATAAAAACAGGAATTGCCCTGTTATAGCGCCACCGTGAGGCTGATTAGGAAAAAATGAGTGGCATGTCGTCCTCTGCCTAGTGGAAATGTGCGTGTATAACTTCACGGAAATTGCACACCGTATGTGATCTGTGGCATTTTGTTTGAAACGGAGCAATCCTATGAGATTTGGAAGCCAATCTTAGCCAATCAGGATGGAAGATGGGAAATGGTGCATATCCGTGTTGATCACATGACTATGGAGATAGTGTATACCGAATTGTGTGATGTATGGATAAAATGTGTACGAGTAATCTACAGAAATGTGTTTTGCCAAAATCCGCCTCATGGTGGCGCTATAACAGGCCGTTGTGGAATATTTGGGGCAGAGGTTCGTCGTTGGCATCCAGGGAGTGTGTGCGCACAGTTTGGCATGGATCGGGCCAACGGTGCCGGAGATTAGCTGGTAACGGACGGACGGAAGGACGGACGGACGGACGGATGGGCGGACACACACGGACAGAGTGCAAAACATACCTTCGGCCTGGTGGAGACCAACATATCATCGGTGATGAAGATCACTTTTCAAAGACCCAGAGCCACAGTCACACTTGATTAAGCTCCTGCCAGTTTGCCTCGAAATAATCTCCCATATCGGAGGGCTCCCTGCACGAGCCCCCCAAGTTGGTATTTGCATTTTTAGTGTATCTGGTTTTACGATGCTGCTTGACCATATCTCGTAACCGAGCCTCTTAAGCAACACGCAGTACCATTTTAATAAGGCCATTACCTCTGTGTGTTACCTCGGGTGTTGATTACTAGTTCAGATTATCATTAAAATTCCATACATCATTCTTATACCAATCTTTTATCGATTCTATCCATAGACTGTAAAAAATATGGACAAAGCGTTCTCCGGGTCTTATATGGACGTAAAATGAAGCCTGTCAGTCGTTGAACTGTAAGTCGCCATCTTTGTAGATCCGTTTTGGCCCAGCTGGCCCATTGGCTGGCCCAGACAACGAGGGCGGGACTTCCCCCCCCCCCCCTTCTTCTTAGTTGGTTTTTATTTTGACTCGAACGGGGGGTGGCTCCCGATCATAGACTGTAACGGTAGCCACGCCCCTCAGAACATACGCGACTTTATGGTAATCTTTTTAATAAATGGGACCATAATTTTCCAAAAAGAATATTATGACGTGAGAAATGAGACTTTAAACTAGTGACTGGAAGCAGAAAGTATTCATGACCATGTTTATTAAGGTAATACAGTCTAGGTGAAGTTGGGCCCAAATGCATGGATCTCTATGAAGCTATGGGTTTTTTTTGGGCCCAATGACAGCGCCACAACAGGCGATTGTGGCGATTTCCTTAGTGGCTTCACTAAATATCTGTCTGACTGCCCCCCCCCCCCCTGATTCTATCATGACGTCTGTACGAATTGCGTTTTTTTTATTATTTCTCTGGGTCTTCCTCCCCTCGCAGCACGAGGTGACGGCGGTGTCGGAGAAGGTGATCGTGCGGCTGGGGGACCTGGTGCAGTGGACGGTACGGGACCTCTCGGAATGGACCCACGGGCTGCGGGCGGAGCCCCTCAAGCCCGCCGTGCTCCGGGAGCTGAGGACCAACGGCAGGAGAGAAGAGGCCCTGCATCGGTACCGCGAGAGCACGCTCACCAGCGGGCTGAACTTCAGGGACATCCAGAAGGAGAGGACGCAACTAGGTGAGGTTACAGTATAGGCGGCCAGTGGCGTGCACAGATAGACACTAGGGGGTGCTAGAGCACCCCTTGCCCTTTTGTCAATGTGCTAAAAAAAAAATTCTTAATTTTTTGTGTGTGGACCATGGTGACATTGATCAAATCTTGATAAAAAAACGCTTCTACTATATTATTTAGGCCCCCACAATCTAAAGCTATGTTTCTATGTCAGTGGTTCTTCGATAAAAAAATAAATAGCAGACCTACAAGCTCGTAGCACGCCACTCGGTGGCGCGCTACGAGCTTGTAGCTTGTAGATCTGCTATTTTTCAATAGCTAAAGCACCAAAATGGATTCCCGCCCCAAAATGCGCTGCACAAGGTGCCCTTTTTTTCACTTGAGCACCTGCCCCTCTAAATGTCTGTGCACGCCACTGTAGGCGGCTATTGTTTTCACCCTCCCCCCCCCCCCAAAAAAGCGACCACAAAAATACTGACGGTTTTCTGAAAAAGCTATGTTTCTGTGTCGGTCGTTCTTCGATTTTTCAAAAATAGCAGACCTATACAAGCTCTATACAAGCTCATAGCGCGCCACCGAGTGGCGCGCTACGAGCTTGTATAGATCTGCTATTTTTCAATAGCTAAAGCATAACGTAATGCTAACACTAAAATGGGTTAAACTATAATAGTATCATGTGTAGCCCATCAGCAATCCATAGCTCTGTCTCCCCCCTTTTTTTTTGCTGCGGTTGACATATTTTTCCAGGGATGTTCTACTTTATATACCGTATAAATTGACACTACAGGAGCATTTACTGGTTTTGTACGGTTTAAGAGAGAGTATTCATATACTCGCGTCTACTCATGCGTTCTTCGTTTAAAAAGCAGTGTTGTTGACTGGAGCAAATTCATTAATTCGTGTTTGGGATTCTTCCGGTTATAATGAGCTGAGAATGACACCAATAAGACTTAAAAAAAAGGCAGCCTGGAGTTAACGCTAGCTCTCATCTGACAACTCATGATACCACTACAGAATTCGACCACTTTGTGCTTTTCCAGAGCACATGACAAGACCAAGATGCTGCGCTATAGATATCTCATAATTCAGCTGGCAATGACTTTGTTGCATTTAAATAATTGGCTCGTAAAACAAACAACGGGGCCCACTATAATCCAGCGTCTCCTCATACTCATATTCATCGATTCTGATCGTAATTGGGTGTGTATACCTCGATGGGATCCAGCATCATTATAATGGCTCCCCTTGGCAAGCGGCTGTATCCATCACGTGAACGAGGCTTCGGTGTCAGTGAGGTGTTTTGACTCTCACGTGAGGGGGTTCAGGGTTTCAGTGCTGCATTAACTATGAATCGGCTTCAACATAAAGCTTGAATGCCTTTTGGGATGACTCATAACCAATATGAGAAATAATAATAATACTATTTCAGCTGAAGAATGGGGGAACAAACATAATGTTCCCCTTTGAAGCCGTTTTCACAATGATTATTCCTCCCTTTCAGATGGCTGTGATGTAACGTCTAATGCTGATTACAGTGGGCATAATGTAACTAAGCGTCGCTAAAAATAACGGCCACAGTTCCAGGATGTACTGTATAAAGTATGGCTCTTATTAAGCCAAAACGATGTGTGGTAAAAAAACACCAAAATGAAGATTCCCTGCAGGATAGAGCGATTAAAAAAAAAAGGCTTCTAAATCCTAAAAAGAATCTGAAAAACCCATGTTTCTATGTCAGCCTTTTTCCATGTCAAGGACCCCCAGAACTATCTCTATTGGGCCACGGACCCCCATCTCAAAAGATTTAGTTCCAGGGATCCCCCCCCCCCCAGAAGCAAATATTTTTAAAAAATGAGCTCTGAAATATATATTCAATGATTTGTGCCGCATTTTAACGATTTTTCAAAAATAGCAGACCTACAAGCTCATAGCGCGCCACTCGGTGGCGCTTCTATGAGCTTGTACATCCGCTATTTTTCAATGGCTAAATTATAACGTTACGTTTAAAACACCAAAAGGGATTAATGCACGTTCTGAAATTGTCTGGTACTCGGATCCTTCAAGGAAGAGGAGGTTCTGGATGTTATATTGCCCTTGAATACACCCTGGACACTGTTAGAATATCATACACAAAGAGGACAAGGGAATCAATAATGGACGCTTTGTCGTTCCACTACCCCACAGATCGATAGAATTTGATTGTGCCTGTGCGTGCGTGCGTGCGTGCGGCGTGCGTGTGTGGGATCGCTTGCCTGCATAAATGTGTTTGTCAGCTCCCCTCTTTAAGTGATGTCTGTTATGTTCCATATCGTAAGCTATATCTATACATAAATATGCCGTATAGTAGAGAGTTTATAGACTGATCTGTGGTCGGCTCACGATGATGCCATTTCTCGGAGGCGTGCGTGTGTGTGTGTGTGTGTGTGTGTGCGTGTGCGTGTGCGTGTGCGTGTGTGTGTGTCTGTGTGTGTGTGAGTGTATTGCTAACGAGCGGAGCTGCCGTTAATGACTCCATCAGGCTGTTTCTAAATGCACTTGTCACTCTGATGGGACACTCTCTGCAGAGAATGTGCCTGCTCAGCAGAATGAGCTGTGGTTCTGGCAGGGCACCAGATGTGTGCGCGCCGCACGCACACACGCACGCACACACGCACGCACGCATGCAGTGCCGCGCACACACAGATGCACGCTATACACTTGACAGTCTGTGGCATGCATTCACTCTGTCATCTTTACGTTGTTCGCCAGTTCTCTTTGGCTTGTGGCAAAGCGTTTGTAATCTTAACAACAGGAAATAAGATACTGCTGGACACAGAGACAGAGTTACAGAGAAAAGGATATAGTGCTAGAGAGACAGGAGAGGCAGAGAGAGATAACTCATTTATCAAGGGTATGCATGCTACTCTGAGTGAGGGTTTGCATAGAAAATATGAAATATGGCACTGCACTGTGCTGACTGTTGAAATGAAATATTAATATTGTAGGAGCTAGATATCCAAAGTGCCCTTCAAGTGTTCCTCGGCTCACAATGTCCATAATTCTGTCTCGGGCTAGACGGACAGGTTTTTTTTTTTTCTTCTTTTTTTTTGCCTGACTTTTTCTGATATATGGTGAAATTAATGTCTAAATTTATGATGATACTGTTGCTTTGGTGGCTTGCATTTTGTAAAAGTGTAGTAGACCCTGCCTGCAGTACTACCAGCTGAACCATCTATCCGCTGATTGTTATTCCCAGGCTAATGTGTAACTATGTCAGAGGAATTGGATTGTTCCCCCATAACAGGATACTGCAGCGATCCCACAGGCTGCACAGAAAGCCATTGTGAGCTAAAGAGCAATAAAGTGTGCCATTGTTATTGAGGGGGAACTTAACTTTTTTTATTTATTCCAAGAGCGTATCCTAACATTTCCTGGCACACTGCCAGAGTGAATAAAGTGCACTGTTTTGGATCGGTCTCAGACACCAAATAAAAAAGAAGAAAAAAATGATATTGTTTTTGTTGAATAGCACTATCAGGAGTGTGGCATTGTTCTTGATCTAAATGATGTGGGGCAACTTATTTTGCCATGGCGATACAAGCCCCGATTTTTGTGCTAGGGCAGAAAGCCTGAAACCAATGGCCCCCTGTGAAACGCAAAGTAATTAATTTCTGAAACAAGCGACCTTGTCTGTTATATCCCGCTATACATCGACCTGCACCGGCCGTGATTCTTTTTTTTTCCTTTTCTTCTCATACTGTAAAGTGCAAGGTAGAGAGAAATATGTTATAATTCAAGTACCATCCTTGGGAGAAGTATAATGCTGTGTTTCAGAGACGCAGCCGAGTTTGGCTGAGGCATATTCTGTGTGTCACTGAGAATGATGCTGTCACACATATTATGGTCTGTATATATATATATACCGTCGTTTTTTTTGGAGCCCTTGCTGCAAAAATAAAAACCTTGACGTCAGCAGAAAAGGCTGACGCATCATCACTCCCAAAAACCCCCGACTGCAATGAGTTGCATCAGATCTCGCATGTAGTCGTAGTGTGACAGCGATATGCTTACTTCATTATAGATTCTGTATAGTTAACCCATTTTGGGGCCGGGAACCCATTTTTGGTGTTAGCATCATGTTATGCTTTAGCTATTTAGCTAAAATAGCAGATCTACAAGCTCGTAGCACGCCACCGAGTGGCGCGCTACGAGCTTGTAAGGTCTGCTATTTTTGAAAAATCGAAAGAACCGCTGACACGGAAACATGGCTTTTTTCAGAAAACTGTCAGGATGTAGACATTTTTTTAGAATCTGATCTCGGGTCAAAATGGATTAATTTAAAATGTTAAAAAGCCAATGCAGGATATTCACTCGAATGTGTCTTTTTTTCTTCTTCATTGAAGCGAGCATTAGCAGCTCTTTCTACAGTATAGCCCACCAGGGATGGCTTTGCCCAGAGAAGTTTACATTCTGTCCCTCTATCTCTCCCTCGAGGACTGGCCTGATTTTCTCCCCCCCCCCCCCCCCCTCCCCATCTTTCACTGCCTTACAAAATTGGTTTCTGGTTTGTATTCTTACCAGGAGGCTGGGATATATGGGAGAGAGCTGTATCTGCAGATATAGCATGGTGTGGATTGTGTACCGAGGCAGCAGACTCGGGGAGAGAGAGAGAGAGAGAGCTTTGAGGACAAAAGAAAACAAAGGGAAGGTGCTCTCCTCTCTCACAGAAATAGCTCAATAGGCTTACACGCGCTTGTCTTCCTTCAATCTAAAGGCCTCAGTCAGCGAGCCCCCGGTGATCGCATTCTGCCTCCAGATGATGTGGAAGATTATGCCAGGTCATAGCCTACGACTCCATGCCTTCAAAGAACAGCACTGCTGCTGTGCCTTGCCTGACTCCACCGTTCTCTCTCTCACCTATCCTCTGCGAATGCTTTCACTTCCCAGCCATTCTTCATTATCGACGGGGGTTCTGTTAGTCGTAAAATATAAAAACTAAAACTATGTCCAGTAATGGCGCAAATGACCACTACAGCTACTGTAAACGGATATGGATTATATTGTTTATGATGCAACATGCACACACACACACACACACACACACACACACACACACACGCATTCAGAGCTACCTGATATTGCCCTATTTTGTACTGTAGTGTAAAGTGAACATCAGAGCTGCAATTACATTGATTTGACCTGATGATGCATTATAAGACTCTTTGTAGTTACATTTTCAGCACTGTCACTGTGTTTCCTCCTTATGCCAAATCTGCAGCCACACATGTACTACGAACAAGAAGATATCCAGACAGTTTGTCCGTTCAGAACGTCTCATTTCGATGTACTACAGTGGGTGAGATTCGGTCACCCTTTCCAGGGCTCATCCAGAATGTTTATGCGTTTATATGTTTATACGGCGATAAGGAAAAAGACGGATGTCGTCGTCTCGTCGCTGACTTGTCTCGGTGACAATACGGGAACGATATTTGAGACTCGGCAGTCGCTATCGCGTCGCACACAAAAATGCTTTATGTTTCAACTGCAACACTACGGCCGGGGCAGTAATAATGTGCGCTTTCTCTGATGAGATAAAGAGAACACAGCGCGCGGCGACAGAAGAATAACTCTTGTGACCCTGAACGAGAGAGAGAGAGAGAGAGAGAGAGAGAGAGAATGCCTTTGTAGCTCTTTTCTGTGTACAATAATGCGCACAACCGTATACTGTACTCCCTAGTCGGGGAACGTGGCACATTCTATCGTTTGTACTTGATTTGCTTTCCGCCTCCTCAGACATATTTGCCTCCCCCCCCCCCCTCTGTGATCTCCACGGAACTAATTCTCGAAACTGTCCAAGATCCCTTTGAAGAAATGTAATGGAGTGTTTGTATTGATTATGTGCCCTCTGTGCCTCTCTGCTCTCCCCCAGTCTCTGGTGGTGGTGGAGGGGTACTACCACTACAGCGATGTCTTCTTCATAGTGCTCAGACATGTACGAGAGAGAAGAATCACAAGCTGTTTTTTCTCTCTCTACTGATCTGCTCATATCATTAATTCCCTACTGACTGAGGGGTCTGGCCGGAAGCCAGAGAATTCTAAATCTGTAAGCAGTAAATTGTGTGGCAGGGTGGAAAAATCTATTAGGTGTTTGAGCATGCCTCGAATTTGAATGTGTGTGTGTCGAGAGAGAGAGGAGAGAGAGATAGAGACCTTCTTAACCCATTCTGATCTGAGATCAGATTAATACGAGGTTTCCACTGGACACACACTGGTCTGATTAACCCATTCTGACCTGAGATCAGATTCTAAAAATGTCAGTCGTTCTTCGATTTTTTCAAAAATAGCAGACCTACAAGCTCGTAGCGCGCCACTCGGTGGCGCGCTATGAGCTTGTAGATCTGCTATTTTTCAATAGCTAAAGCATGACACGATGCCGTTCAGAATGGGTTAAACAATGAGAGTGGCCTCTCGGAGGGAAACGAAGAGCTCCATCTCTCCATTAGCCGGGTCTGAAACAACAGCTCTGTCTCTCTTTTCTCCATTAGTCAGGTCTAAGAAAAACAAGAGTAAGTATTGATGTGACCTCTGCTTAAGTAGAGAGAGAGAGAGATACAGAGAAAGAGAGATACAGAGAGAGAGAGAGAGAGAGAGATACAGAGAGAGAGAGGGGGGGTAGAGAGAGAGCTCCAAGGGAAGAGAGATGTGTTCTTTCATAATAGCTTATCTGTCTCTCTTGCAAAACATTTCCTAATCTATTATTATTCAATCGTTTTCTTATGAAATATGCAATGCAACATTGCGAGATCATAAGATCTTTATCTGACAGAAATTGAGAGAAATGCGGAGGACTCGGAACAGCCAGCATGCCTTTAATTAAATGGATTGCCTGCCAGTTCCACTTATTCCATGACTCATACTTAAATATTAACCCACCGCCAGGCCTTTGCATACAGAGATTTATATTCATCTCCGTCAAAGTGATGAGGAGGTTGTAAGTGGTGAATTTGTAAAGCCTGTACGTTTGATGCTCATTTGTATGTTCTACAGCACCATAGACCTTTCAATGTCAAAAAAGTAGTTTTAGTACTCGTCACGGTAACAAGAAGACTCACCCCGGTGCGTGCCCGTTTTTCCTCCCGGGATTTTCCCCAGTGAGGGGGATAACTTTGTAATATGCTATTGGCTGTTTGTATTCTTTTTTTTTTTTAAGATATTTTTTTGCGGCTTACGCCTTTTATTGATTTTTGAAGGGACAGACAGTAGGCTGACAGGAAACGGGAGAGAGATGGGGGATGACATGCAGTAAAGGCCGTGTCGGGTCCGGGAGTCGAACCCGCGGCACACTGCGACTGGATTACCAGTCCGGTGCCCAGACCGTTACGCTACGGCCTGGGGCTGTTTGTATTCTTTTTGGAAAAATATAAAAAGATACTCCCGTGGAAAGGCTATATTATATTACTTATATTGACCCTATAAGCAATTTAGTATTATTTAGTATATGTAAGGTTTTGCCCCCTCAAATGGTACCTCGTCAGATAATCCCCACATATCCTACAACAACTTCTGTGAACAGACTTCACTGTAGTAGCTTTTCATAAATTATATTTGTCACCATGGGCCTTGCATCTGATATGTCTGAAGTGGTATACAGTAGCACATTGTTAAACTCCTGCTTTATGCTAAGGCGTGACACGTATCGCTAAACAAACAAGTTATTTTCAACGGAAAGGTTTTTTTTTCAACTATAAAAATAAAAGATCACACCCGTGTGAACTGAGTGGTGCAACTCCCCTCCCCCCTCCTCCGCTCTCTCTCTCTCTCTCTCTCTCTCTCTCTCTCTCACTCTCTCTCTCTCTCGCTCTCATTAGCAGGCAACAGTGCAGCACTCTCTCTCTCTCTCTGTTTCTGGCACAACAGTGCCCCTACTGGTGCTCATTAACGTCACACACGGACACATAGGTGAACACACGGACACATAGGTGAACACACGGACACATAGGTGAACACACGGACACATAGGTGAACACACGGACACATAGGTGAACACACGGACACATAGGTGAACACACGGACACATAGGTGAACACACGGACACATAGGTGAACACACGGACACATAGGTGAACAGACGGACACATAGGTGAACACATAGGTGAACCAACACACATAGGTAAACACGGACATTGCTGTTCCTTGGAGTGGTTGCACCACTCAATAAAATAAAATAAACGGTTGAAAATATATAATTCTCGTCGAGCAACGAGCCACGTGACATTTTGTTTTTTCAGACACACACAGTTCTTGCAGAATCCCATTCTGCTCTCGGATATCTAGAGAAGTATCTGAGAAGATTAAATAAGACAGTGAAAGCCCCAACATTGTATTGCCGGCACACACAAAGGAAGGAATGAAGGAATGTCACTAAATGAAAAGTATTTCTGTGATTTCTAGCCTTGGAAAGAGAGCTACATTAGGAAGTGCAAAGTGCTGTTCACAACAATGGCTGTTGCAGCACAGAAATGATCCTATCCTTTTTGGGTTTCCTTGAATTAATTGTACATTTTAATTAATTTGACCTGAGATCAGATTCATACGAGGTTTCCACTGGACACACGCTGGCCTGATTAACCCATTCTGACCTGAGATCAGATTCTAAAAATGTCAGTCGTTCTTCGGACCTACAAGCTCGTAGCGCGCCACTCGGTGGCGCGCTATGAGCTTGTAGATCTGCTATTTTTCAATAGCTAAAGCATAACATGATGCTAACACCAAAACGGGTTCCCGTTCAGAATGGGTTAAGAAATGTTGTCTCCGCATTCTTTTTGCTTACTTCCCGCTACAACCCATTACAAACCAAAGCAATTACAGTACAATGTACTGTAAGGAAGTAGATTCAATAAATACCATCCAGTTCAGTACTACTTCTTTTCCTTTTTATCTAATCTTCCCAGTGTAGTAATAATAACTAATGAGTAAATATGAGCACATAAACATTTTACATCATGTACTTCACTAGACCAAATTATAATGTAGCGCTCTAGTGCTCGTCCTGGTTGCTCTGATCTTGATTCTCGACATCCATTTAACATCCATCATAATGTATGAGACACAACTGATCCCAGAGTGCCCCTCACACAGACTGTTGCTCATGTACAGCGGTTGTACGCACTGTGGAAGATAGACTTGTAGCTTCATGAGAAATAACACAGTGTTCATTTCTCTGCAGCGCCGAGGTAATGTATTTTTGCCCACCACAGAGGAAGGGCAATTGCAATGCAAGCTGTGATAGATTGCGTGTGTGCGTTTGCGTGTGTGCGTGTGCGTAGACTGGTATGAATGCATAACAAATAACGGATACCTTTTTTGAGTGGTGCAACCACTCCCAAGGAACCGCAACGTCCGTGTCTGTGTCCGCCTAATGTGACGTTAATGAGCACGAGTATGACTATTGGTACCAGTAGGGGCGCTGTTGTGCCAGAAACAGAGAGAGAGACAGTGCTGTGTTACTGTTGCCTGCTAATGAGAGAGAGAGAGAGAGAGAGAGGGGAGTTGCACCACTCAGTTCACACGGGTGTGATTGTTATTCAAAATAATAACATATATGAGCTATTAGTAAGGGAATTTTATCAGGTATTTGACCAATCTGGGAACTAAATCGTTACCAATAAATTTCTTCACCAATGTGTTTCTAAAGGTGTCTAATAACATGTACTAAAAGTTTGAAATTCAACTCCCGGGGGAAATTGAGATATTAGCATAATATGTGACCATACCCATAACATCCTATATAAAGAAAAAAAGTCAAAATGTCATCATTCTTTCAGTAGCATGTGACATATGAAACTAGGGGGTTTTCATGATTCTGAATCCATTCCAAGCATTAGTTTTGCACAAAAAACACTCCTTGGGAGGAAAACGGCCATGGCCGTCATCACAAACGTGATGAGGTCAGCACATTTGGTCAAGTAGATATGTCCTAATTTAGCCCAAGGAGTGTTTTTTTGTGCAAAACTAATGCTTGGAATGGATTCAGAATCATGAAAAACCCCTAGTTTCATATGTCACATGCTACTTAAAGAATGATGAAAATTGGACTTTTTGGCCTTATATAGGATGTTATGGGTATGGTCACATATTATGCTAATAACTCAATTTCCCCCGGGAGTTGAATTTCAAACTTTTAGTACATGTTATTAGACACATTTAGAAACACATTGGTGAAGAAATTTCTTGGTAACGATTTAGTTCCCAGATTTTCATAGATTTCTCTTACTATATAATGTGTGTTGTGTAAATAAATCTCTCACTTCAGAGTTTGCAGCGTGGCATTGTGGCCCGCTTTTGATTTATGGAGCGCCGGGGCCGGGTCGAGGGGAACCTTAAGGCTGAAGACAATAGATCATAGATGTCCTTTCTGCCCCGTGTTCCCGACCTGTCAGTACATTTCCTTGTTATCCCGTTTTGCGCGGGAACCCCCTTTTGGCGTTGGCATTATGTCATGCTTTATAGCTATTGAAAAAATAGCAGATCTACAAGCTCGAGCTTGTAGATCTGCTATTTTCTTTTTAAACCGAACGACTGACATAGAAAAACACGGCTTTGTCAGAAAACTGTCGGGATGTATAGAAGACATTTTTTAGAATCTGATCTCGGGTCAGAATGGGTTATGCGCTGGACTGAGCAACACTTGCCAGAATGAACTGCATTCACCCTGTCCTGTTGTTTCCCCACCCACAGTCACCCTCTGGTGAACGCTGCCACTTCATTCAAACGTGTTCCTCCAAGGACAATGTTAACCCATTTTGGACTGAGGTCGATTAAAAACCGGTAAAACCTCATGTTTCTATGTCAGTGGTGCTCAACCTTTTTCATGTCAAGGACCCCCAGAATTATCTTTATTGGGCCATGGACCCCCCATCTCAAAATATGTAGTTCCAGGGACCCCCCCCCCCCCCCCCAGAAGCAAATATTTTAGTTTGCTCTGAAATATATATTCAATGATTTGCGCCACATTTTAATGAATTTTCAAAAATAGCAGACCTACAAGCTCATAGCGTGCCGCTACTCAGTGGTGCGCTATGAGCTTGTAGATCTGCTATTTTTCAATTTCTAAATTATAACATAATGTTTAAAACACCAAAAGGTATTCCCGCCGGTAATTTCCGTCTCCCGGTGCAGAAATGCATTGTTTGGACTCTTCCGGGTGGGATGGACAAAAAAAGAATTAGTAAAACTATAACTGCAACAGGCGGCTCTAGAGCCGCATGTGGCTCTAGAGCACACCCCTAGTGGCTCCCTGTAGCATTAAAAGTAGCAATAAATTATTTTTCATTTATGGAGGAGGCCAAACGTGACAAGCATTCTTAATATTTATTCTACACATTTTTACAAAATTGGAAAACTTAACTAAACTAAAATTTGCGTCATAGCATGCGACACACTCAGTGCCGTGCCAGCCAGGTGTCTATTATAAACAAACCAGTGGGTGTGTGAGACTGCTGTCCTAACGTATTCTAATGTGCACTAGTACTGTGGAATGTAGCTACTGTAGATTTACTGTGAATAGGCGTACAGTACATATTCCATACAGACTGCTGGTTCTTCATTCTGTACTGCTATACCGTACATCTCACGCCCTTCACTCCAGTGATTCTGTCAGCAAAATCAGCCAGAGAACAGCCATACACTGCCATATAGCACGCCAGTGGAGCTATTTTTTTCCCGGTTTGCACCTTTTTTTGATACATACCGTTTTTTGCTGCGACCACTTCGAATTTCTATTCACAGCCAATTTCACAGCCATGAGACGGTTCATAAATGTAGCAATTTAAAAATATATATGTTTTCACCATGCTTTATGTCCATATGACATCACACAGTCAGGAGGATTGTAAACAGATGGCGCTGGTTTTTAACCCATTTTGGGTGGGAACCCTTTTTGGTGTTGGCATCATGTTACGCTTTAGCTATTGAAAAATAGCAGATCTACAAGCTCATAGCGCGCCACCGAGTGGCGCGCTACGAGCTTGTAGGTCTGCTATTTTTGAAAAATCGAAGAACGACTGACACAGAAACATAGTTTTTTTCAGGAAACTGTCAGGATGTAGAAGACATTTTTTTGAATCTGATCTCAGGTCAGAACGGGTTAATGACATATTGCTATCGTAATCATAAGCCCATAGACTATAAGCGTCTATTCTTAGCCCTCTCGGGCGGGGCGTGGGGGGGGGGGGGGGGGGGGCTGAGGTGTGCATCACACAGGGATAATGTCACTCCATTCTTTCTGCATGCTCTGTCATGCCCACGGCCAAACAAAATCCCATGTAAATTGTGTGTATTGTGCTGGATGTAATTATTGAAAAGGGTTCCAGTTGGCTTAACTCTACGGGGCTGTTTATTTAAAAAAACCTCCCCTCCTCCCCTGTACAGATCCTGTACTGATAGCGAGAGAGACAGGGAAGGGAGAGAGAGAGAGAGAGAGAGAGAGAGAATAGAGAGAGATTCTTATATAATGACTGACTGTGATGAATTCACAATGGAGTCACTCTGAATGACAAGTCGGGGGCGGGGGGGGAACTTGTCATTCTCTTAGACATTTTGTCCCTTTGTTGTGTGGAAGTATGTCTATTCCAAATGGCATGTAGTATTCTTTTAGTACCCCCCCCCCCCCCCCCCAATACGCCTGCCTCCTGCTCTTTTCTTTTATTTCTCTCGTTCCATTCTTTTACTGATAACACATTAAATCATGTTTCCTGTTCACCCAGCTCATGCCCTGAGAAGTCACCCCAGGGGTTGATAATGGGGGGCCCGTCTTTGAGGAAACACACACACACACACACACACACACACACACACACACACACACACACACACACACACACACACACACACACACACACACACACACACACACACACAGCAACTTTGATCTGGAATGACATATAATTCCTTGCCTGACCCAATTCCCAATCTTCTGATAAGGTGTTTTTCCTCCCCTATTTCTCTTTTTGCCTTCCTCCCTCCCTCTCCCTCTCTCTCTCTCTCTCTCTCTCTCTCTCTCTCTCTCTAACCTTCCCATGGTATTTGCTCAAATCGGAAACTTGCACGTCCCATTAAAGATACATTTAATAAAGCCAACATGTCATCCATTTCATTCTCCGAGAGGAAGTTATGTTGGAAGAAAATTATGTTTACTAGGGTGAGCTGAGAAACGTCTCCGTCTTCGAATCTCTGCCAGAATATCTGCGATCCACTATCGCAGCTCAATTCCACTATCGCAGCTCAATTAAGTTTGTGTCTGACGGTAACGTATATACAGTATGTGTTGCAAATAGTGTCTGTCATAGCGGGTCGAGTGGCATTACTTTTCCTGTGAGAGCATCGGTGCTCAGTGGTGAGTGAGATAATTGCTTGTATATGTAGAGTTCTGCTATACCAAGGCCATGATACTGTACTTGATTTGATTTGCTGGCGGTGGTGTTTTTGCACATTTGTGTGAATTTGCTCTCCAAACTGGCTGCTGGTTGGAAGTGGAGCCCGAGCCTCAAACACAGTGGTAGTCAGTCATTAGTCAGGCTGCGTTTAGGGACCAAGACAGTGAAGCAGTGTTTTTTTAGGAGCAGATTCATCACAAACACAAACTACAGAACAGCATGTTGACGGGCAGCCCTCCTGCCCCCTCTGTTACTTTAGCTACAGTTATGCCTGTGTCAATAATGGTGGCTGTTGGCCTATTGCCCTGGCAGTGCTGTAATCATGGCTTCACTTCTCTCTCCCTCTCTCTGTGAATCTCTCTGTGATTGCGGTGATTCCGACAGGGCCGAGGCTATAATTTCAACTCGGGCATGAAAGCGGGCCCTCCGGAGCATTCCGCCTAGCTCATTTGTAACGATGAGGCCGTCGTTGTTTTGTCTGTTGTTGGGGTTTTTTTTTTTCCTTCTCCAAAATAACCAATACGGCTTATTCAATGAGGAGCGCCCCTGAATAATTCTGTCATGTATTACAGAACCTATTAAATGCAAACTTTTCAATCGGGCAATCAATAAGGGAGGCAGCTTACTTTGGCCCTTTGCCAGACGCATTAGGGCTATACTAGCGATGGTTGCTAGGGAGCCGAGCCTGCTCAGGGGAAAGAATGTTTAATGTAATAGAATCACATAAATCAACTGAAGGAAAGTGCTTGTGTTTTCTCTCCTCTCCTCTCCTCTCCTCTCCTCTCCTCTCCTCTCCTCTCCTCTCCTCTCCTCTCCTCTCCTCTCCTCTCCTCTCCTCTCCTCTCCTCTCCTCTCCTCTCCTCTCCTCTCCTCTATTTCATTTCATAATGTGAAACCATTTGATATGGGAGTGTATTTTTGAAAATGTGGTATTGCCATTTTTCTTCCCTCTGTGAACCGCAAGAACATCTGGGATGGAATTAAGCAGGGTGTAGTTGAATTGAATAGTATGTGTGCTGTGCACGCGTGCGTGCGTGCGTTAGTGTGTGTGTGTGTGTGTGTGTGTGTGTGCTGCCTGTGTTACTGTATGCATAGCTGTGTCCTCAAACCTTGCGCTGCACACTTGAATAAATTGAGGTGAAAATTATATAAACATCTTTTCCCCCCTTCTTTTGTCACAGCCCGCTGCCCCACCCCGCAGGAAGGAACGAGGCACTTTAGTGCTTTACCATAATTAAGAACAGGAGCCAACATGCATGAAGGGCTCTCTCTCTCTCTCTCTCTCTCTCTCTCTGCCCTCTGTGCAGTTTTAATAGAACATTTCCTCTGGGTGTTGGTGCCTTTTTGTGAGAATATGATTCCCTTTGAAGAGTCGGCACACAGACATGAATGTAAAAAAAAAAAAGACCTAATATCTCTTTAGAGGAATTTGTGGCCGTGCACGTGGTCTGCATTACGGGCAGAGGCGCGGAGAGAGAGAGAGAGAGTCAGGCAGCGCCCAGTGAGTGATGCGGTGTTGATGACTGAGGGGCCATTGAGTCATTTTGCAGACACAGTATGTGTCACTATGCAGGCTGCGCTGTCTGACGAATGTGGATGCGATGAATATAGCTCGGGATTATTACTCCCTTTGAGCCAAAACACAAGCTCTGTTAGTAGTGCTGTAATTGTCATATCATTTCAATGGAGCGGTTTTCTAATGTGCCACTTCGCGAACGATTACTGGGGAAAGAATTTCCTATTATAATTTTTTTCTTTTTTTACTTTGTGGCAAAACAGCCGTGAGCAATTAGCGAACTGTTACTGTGCCTTTTTTTGTTGTTCTTGCTTTCGTCTGCTCGCAGCCATTCACAGATTAACCCATTTTGGGCGGGGAACCCCTTTTGGTGTTGGCATTATGTTATGCTTTAGCTATTGAAAAATAGCAGATCTACAAGCTCATAGCGCGCCACCGAGTGGCGCGCTACGAGCTTGTAGGTCTGCAATTTTTTGGAATCTGATCTCGGGTCAGAATGGATTAAACGCGCGGCATCATGTGAATCGGGGCAAAATGAAATGAATCCACGTCGTTTTCCATCTTCCAGCCACTTCCCCGCGTCATTTCCATTCGGGTGTCATTGACAGATGCTGTTCCATTTTTATGCGGTCAGGTTTCAATAACATGAAAACCAATAGCTTGCATCGAGCAGCCTGCCGCCCGCCACTTATATAGCCCTCGCTCAGTGTCACGTCCCCTCGCAGGTGTGTGTGTGTCTGTGTCTGTGTGTGTGCGCGCGGTGAGAGGGAGTTAGAAGGTAGAGAGAAGCGGATGAATCAGAGATGTGTTGTATATTATGAGTGGCTAAATGGGAACAGGGCAACCTCTCAGATCAACTCTCTCTCTCTCTCTCTCACCCTTTGTTTATCTCACCCACTTGTCCCTGTCCTTCTCTTTTTTTAACCCCCCTTTTCCCCCGTTATTGTCCTGTCTGTCTGTGTCTGTGTCTGTCTGTCTCAGTCTGCCAGTTTTCTGCTTTGTTTTGAGGTAAAACTGCTTTTAGCGTAGTTAAAAATAACAATTAACTCAAATATAAATGTGACAATATTGGCACTGCCTTACCATTTTCTCACTTAAAAACACAAAAAACAGGCCGGGGGAGGAGATCCAGTAAATTCCCCTTTGCCCCGGGCCAGATAATGTGGAAATGTTGACAACGGCACATTTTGAGCACAAGTGAGTGATTTAAGGACTGCAAGTGCGGATAGCATTGGAATAATGGTTTTCAGCCTGTTCCCGAAAATCCGAATGTCTGTGAAAACTGAGCTGCTGGCGACGTCCACACACACACACACACACACACACACACACACACACTCAACTGGCTCGAGATCTTGTCAAAGAGTTTGTGGCCACTTTGAATATTTTCAAGCTCAGCTGAATGTATAATGACACGGTTTACGCGAGTCAGATAGTGTGTGGGGGCTGTGTTTTGTTTTGCTAGTAGCTACGGTCGGCTGCCACTCTCGCCTCGACCTCATATTACAAGTGGATTTATTTTCAGCTCAGTGAAACTGTTAAGAGAAACTCTCAAATAAAAACCAAAGGCTCTCAGAAATCCAGCAGTAAATCATCCCAACACCTACACCACTACCCCCCCCCCCCCCTCCCCACACACACACACCCTCCCCTCAATTATTTTCTCCTGGAGTTGCCTTGTTAGAAATTCAGCACACTGGTATCGATGATGTTTCATCTGACATTGCGGCGGGTTATTCATCCAGCTCCGGTTACAGCCCGGCAGCTGCGACAACTGTAGCTAATGAGTTTCGTGTCGCATGCGGCATTTCTGAGATTTCCCTTTATGAGTTGTGTAATATATTATTATGTGTAAGGCGTCGTGGGATTACAGCAGACATTATCCCCCTCGATGTCATTTTGGACAGAATCCCCCTTTTCATTTCACCTGGTTGTAAGGGGTTCACCCTATAACCCACTCCTTTACTCTACACTACACAAGCTATTATAATCTCTTTGGCTTCTGCCCTTTTCCATCTTGAGGAACTATTTAGCTGTGGTTTTTTAATAGGAATATAGGATTTGGGAATAATAATACAGCATTGAATTAAATGTAGAACTCAATGTTTACTTTAAACAAAAGGCATCTGTGCCACCACCACACTGTATAATGTAGCCATATGCCCTACTCAACTGTGTTAAAAAGAAAGCGTTAGACCAGGGGTGGGCAACCTCTCCTGGCCGTTTTCCAAGGCTAGCGTGGTGCCAGACAGCAACAACTAGGAGTGCTTTAGCTTCCTATTACAGGCTGCTAATGAGAATAACACCAGCATACAGTCAATATTCAATAATAGTCCCTAACATAGAATGAGTCAATAATTTAACAACCAAAGGCTTTTATGCGCCCGTCAAACAATTATTATCAATGCATAATAATGGTCAATTGATTGCCTCAATGCCCCAATCTGATCATCTGGTTGATCAAAAAGAGGTGATCACCACTCCTATAGACAGAACCGGCACCCTGGCCGCGTTCCTGTGGGTCTGGAATTCTTTTTCACTTAGGGAAAATGTGATTATGAAATGCTTTACACCACTGCCTGGTATGTACGGTGGGTATTATACAGTACTATTGAATGGGAGCCAGCCAACAAGCGCTATAATATAAGTGCTTGATCAGTACTACAATTGTTCATTGCTATTCCCAGTTGTAAGAATATTGATTAAAGGGGAGCTGGAGGAAGGAATAATATTGGTTCTCTTGAGTGAAGGAGCTTTGCATGTTTTTTTATCTTTAAGTCAATCAACAGTCCTCGCCAAGTGCAACGCCGTGAACGTTTGCATCCGTGCTGCCGTGTCCCTCGTGTTGTGTTTCATAACATAACACAAATCTACACTGCAATAATATGTGTACACCTCTCAGAGTTAAATTGATAACTCGGATTGTACTGTGTAACAAGATGTGCCATTCAAGCTTCATTGTCACTTCCATTGTCAAACAAATATTGATCAAAACAATATTTGTAGTCGTAAATCTGGAACCGGATCACACATTTAACCCATTCTGTACGGGAACCCCTTTTGGTGTTTTAACTTGGCATTATGTTTATACTTTAGCTATTGAAAAATAGCAGATCTACAAGCTCATAGCGCGCCACCGCTCGCGCCACGAGCTTGTAGGTCTGCTATCTTTGAAAAATCGTGAAAATGCGGCACAAATCTTTGAACATATATTCTTTCAGAAGACCTTTTATTTATTTCGACGTCAGGCCTAATAATTACATGCAATAGTGTTTTATTATTCATGTTATTCTGGTGGCCTGTAATTGCTCACTGACTCCCAACACCGACCAACCCAGTGGCTTAAGACATCTGCACTGGTGGTGCTGAGTGTTATTAGATGAGCAAGGGTACATTACAGTGTGATATTCTTCACGCGTTACACTATATCGAGTAGCATTGATTGAGTGGTTATACCATCAGCTGGGCCTGTAGAGCATTTATGACCCTGACACTATTGCAGTTTATGAGGTCAGGACTCGCTTTTAACGACATCACCTTCTGAAAAATAATATGCTGCAAGCGAGGCAGCTGTGTGATCCTGGACATGTCTCTGTACTGCCCCTAGCCCATTTTGACCCGGGAACGATTCTACAAATGCCTTCTACATTTTTTTTTTTACATTTGTTTTTAATGTCAAGGACCCCTAGAATTATATTGTAATTGGCCACCGACCCTCCTCTGAAAATATGTTGTTCCCTCCCCTCAGAAGCAAAAATCTGAGTTAATATATTCAATGTATTCAAACATTTGGGCGATATTTTCATGATTAAAAAAAAATAGCAGACCTACAAACTCGTAGCGCTATGAGCTTGTAGATCTGCTAAAGTATAACATAATGCTTAGTTAAAACACCAAAAGGGGTTCCCGTTCAGAATGGGCTAGAGAGAGAGAGAGAAACAAAGTAGACAGAAAGCTAGATTGATAGAAAGAGAGGGGAAATAAAAAAATGCATAATAATTAGGGGTGTGCATCTCTCCCTTACAAGACGATTCGATGCGTATCGATACGCATGGGCTACGATGCGATCGATTACATTCAGTCCAAATCGATTCGATTCGTTTTCGATTTCGTGGAATTTCGTGGAATTTGATGCGATTCGATGCGATTCGATGCGATGCGATACGATACGGTGCGATCTGACACATTTAACCTTTTTTAGATTTTTAATTTGAAGCTAGATCTAAAAAGAATAGGGTTGGGACTTCATTAAAAACATCTAATTAATTGGAGGATTTGTGATTAATTAATCTCAATTAATCACATTTTAATCGCATATCAATAGGCCTATTTGACCTGATCAGTGAGCTTTTTTTCCGAATGGATTTGGATACGAGTGAATCAATGAATAGTGACTACATAAGCATAGGCAATTGAAAAAGTAGTAATAATAACAGTGATAATATTATTATTTATATAATGCTTCTCTGAGTACTTAAAGACGCTTTTCAAGGGGAACATGATAAAACAAATAAAAACTACTTTATTAGAGAAAAACTAAGACTATGGAATAAAATAAATGAAAGTGGAATGAGATAGCTGGGGAAAGAAATATTCTAGAGGTGTGTTTGAACTTATAGGTGGTGGCATGTCTTGTGAGTTTTGGCAAGTGCATAGTTTTGACAGGTCTGCCTGCTGTGGACAGTGAAACCCTGACCATTAAACACGGGCAGACGCAACGATACAGTCTTATCATTCATTGTGAAGCCAGCAACATGTCGATGCAAACAGACGTGTACAGTAGCTGCTCGGCCTGCTCCAAATGATATTCCCATTCGTCTTTGTGTCTACCCGTGTAAACGCAGCATCGAGTGTGAGGGTTGGGGAACGGATGGACCGTAGTGTTATTAAGGAGGACTCCTTCTAACTCCTTCTAACGATATGGACCAGAGTTAAACTAATGTTAGCTCCCATGCTAACTAGTTGCTATACCCTCGTCAGAAACAACACCTCCATCCAGATCGGGTGGGAAGCTGCTGATATCACTTTGCTTGTGCCCGTGGATGGGAAATGAGATTTAAAAGGCTATATAGAAGTGTGGATGAAAGCACAGATGTGTGCAATAGAGTTGTGTCGTGACTCGTTATCTGCGCGTGTATTCCGTCTGACGACGAGTGGTTTATGCTGCTAGTGCTCGTGTGTTGTCGCTGCTGGCTGCTGATGCATATTTAAGAGCGTCGTCATATAAGCATGCGCCCCATCCTGCGCTGGAAGTAGCAGATCTACAAGTTATCGACCCGTCGCAATGCACAGCGCTTTGGGCTTGTACGTCTGTGTTTTTCCCGCAGTTAGTTGAATTATATCGATTCGCAGCTTTAGGATCGAACCGACGTCACGACGTCACGCTATTCTGACCGATCCGGACACGCGTGCGTCGATGTGTAGTCGCATCGTTAATGTTAAAATCGATTCATATCGATATTTTTTGACACCACTAATAATAATGTTAACATTCTCTGTGTGTGTGTCTTCCAGCTCTCCATTGATAACAGCCCAGAGCCCCAACCAATTACAATGTTTGCGTAAAGAGAAGGACATCCTTTATTTGTAAAGGTCGGCTTTTATGAACAAAAGGAATTGAAAGTGTACACACTCTGTGTACATTATACGCACACACGGACACACATAGTAAAAAAGACATTGCATATATACAGTAGATAGATACATGCACAAAGCAAACTGTATGTTAAGACGGGTAACTTTACAGTACATGTGTGTGTGTATACCGGTATGCATTTAGGATACCTGCCAACTGCTAAGTGCCAACACCGGCACATATATGACCCTACTATGAAGACACACACACAGACTGTACGCATGTTTCAAGGTTTATTTGCTCTACTCATATAAAGGTGTGTGAATGTGAAATACGTTGTGAAGCGCGTTTGGAGAAAAGCGATATAAACTGCAGTACATTCACCATTTGGCTAAGTGCTAACTGTGTGAGGTCCGCAAAATACTTTGTGCAACAACATTAAGGGCAGGCCTGTGTTGTGTATCCCTTGGCTCTCTTGGAATCTCCGAATGGAATCTAATGAAGTGAAATGTTGTTGTTGGTGGTTGGGAGAAGACATTGAGCGCTTACTATAAAGTCCCTGACATTTGGAAGCAAAACCTCCTCTACCTCTAAGCTGTAATTGCATACAACTCCCGCAATATCAAATGAAACGGTATTGAAGGAAGGGTTGTGTGTGTGTGTGTGTGTGTCTGTGTGTGTGCGCGCGCAACTGTGCATGTGTACGCACATGCGTGTATTTTCTATACATTGAATCACATTGGCTGAATGGTTTTAATCTTTCTCTTTTGAAGTGGAGTCGTTGGGAGTATAGCGGCGCTAATTACACTGATGGTGCCGAGCTACAGCTGCTGTAAATATGTTCTGAATGCTGACCGACGTGTCCTGTACCGTCTTTCTGCTCGCTTATTTCACTAATGATGCCTGGTGCTTACTGCTTAGGATAGAAGTGACACCAAAAGGTGGAAATAACTTCAAATAGACTTGTGTGGCTGTGCCGACAATTTGTTTTTCCAGCAATGATGCCTTGGATGCTATATCTAAGCAATAGCAATGCACTGGTAGAATAAAGCTTCAGATAGCCGACCGAGGCTCGGTGTGAAGTAGAGTTGTAGACTATGCAATAAATTATCTTTCTTTCTTTTTAAACCACAAGACCGTTCCTCATAATCAAAATGTATCTAATGCCTTTGAAGCCTTTTAGTTAAAAAAAAAAACAATACTGTAAATTAGAATGGCTGCCCATGAGAATGACAATGCAATGTACTTTGACTTCAGCTTGTGTGTGTGTGCGGCTGTGCACACTGTATATACTGTATTCCTTTGCAGTTCAATTGTTAGTTAGATTTCATATATCGCATCACTGTGCTACACTATAGACGGATAATTAATATTGCAGAATTCCATATGTTTTATGGCTGCTCCACTCTCATAAATGATTTGATAAGTGATTTGTGCAGAGGGTGTGATGTGATAAAATAGATTTTGACAGACCGTAGCAAGGTCCAGTACACTGGTATCTCTTTCGCTCTCAAAGGGAGAAAATCTATTGCACATATTTAGCTAGTAAAGTAAAGGCATCCAGTGGAGAAATTGCTCAGAGGATTTCTCTCACCTCACCTCGAACTTGCTTGTTAAACCTTGTCAGCCTGAACAGTAAGGAACTAGAATTTTCCATGACATTTTACTTCACTTTACGCCATACTGTAGCAGTGTTGATGTAATGCATTCTGAGACATTGTGTGTCATTCTGAAACATTACATGTAATGCATTCTAAGACATTGCATGTAATGCATTCTAAGACATTGCATGTAATGCATTCTGAAACAAGGCATGTAATGCATTCTAAGACATTGCATGTAATGCATTCTAAGACATTGCATGTAATGCATTCTGAAACAAGGCATGTAATGCATTCTAAGACATTGCATGTAATGCATTCTAATACATGACAATGATGACATTGCATGTAATGCATTCTGAAACATTACATGTAATGCATTCTAAGACATTGCATGTAATGCATTCTGAAACAAGGCATGTAATGCATTCTAAGACATTGCATGTAATGCATTTTAAGACATTGCATGTAATGCATTCTAAGACATTACATGTAATCCATTCTAAGACATTGCATGTAATGCATTCTAAGACATTACATGTAATGCATTCTAAGACATTGCATGTATTGCATTCTAAGACTTTGCATGTAATGCATTCTAAGACATTACATGTAATGCATTCTAAGACTTAGCATGTAATGCATTCTAAGACATTGCATGTTGAAATCCTTTCTGCAACATTACGTTAATGCATTCTGAAACAATGCATGTAATGCATTCTGAAACAATACATGTAATGCATTCGAAGACATTGCATGTAATGCATTCTGAAACAATACAATTCAATTCAATTCAATTCAAAGGGCTTTATTGGCATGAGAAAACATATGTTTACATTGCCAAAGCAGAAAGAACAATACAACAATACAGCAATACAATCAAAACAAAAATTATGTACATTTGAAAGTCAGAATCTTCAATAGATCAATAGATCACTCGATGCAGGTATAGTGCAGAAATATACACAATGATTAGTCTTTAGGGTGGTTGTGTTCCATTTGATATCCTTCTCCTATCACAGCAACACACAAATCTTGCTGCTGTGTTTGCACATTGTTGTACTTCGCCCAGCAGATATGGGAGTTTTTTTGTCATTGGGCATGTTTTCAAAATCTCCGTGTGTGGTTGTAATCTGTGGGAAGTATGTGTCTCTGATGTCTTGGTACAATGGACAGATGGTTAGGAAGTGTAGCTCTGTTTCCACTTCATTCTGTGTGCAGTGGGTGCATAGTCTGTCTTCTCTCGGGATACAGGTCTGCCTATGACGGCCTCTCTCGATCGCGAGACTGTGCTCACTGAGTCTGTACCAATACATGTTATGGAAATGTATTACATGCATTGGATGCATTCTGAAACATTAAACATGCAACGCATTCTGAATTGTTGCATAATAATGCATTCTGCATACCGAATGCCATCAGCATTATTTGCCCAGGAGGAGTTTATAGGTATTTATTCACATCGGGACTCCTACAGCATTTAAGACGTTTGTGTTTGGTTTCATATTTTTCATTTTAGACGCATATTATTTATTATTAACTCAAATCTTTGCATCTGGGTCCCTGGAACAACATATTTTCAGATGGGGGTCGGTGACATATACTTTTTGGGGTCCTTGACATGAAATATTGAGCACCACTGATACAGAAAAATGAGGTATTTCATAAAAATACAGGATTTAGAAGACATATTTTTAAATGTAGGTCTAAATTGGTTAACACGGAGTGCAGCAGTAAAATAAGCTCCAGTTCCTATACATTACAAGCAACCAGTCATAAATCAGCCGTGTGAAATTCACACTATTCATGATTAGGGTTCATGATCTTAGAACCCTAATCTAATTCATGATTAATAAGTACTGTACCTCGTAAAGAATTAACATAATCGGGAGGAGAAAAGGTCAGAAGTGTTTTTGTTTTTTTGTCACGAATTAGTTTCACGCTCACAAACGAGGAATTAAAAAAAACTGTGTCATCACTTGACAAATCATCAACTCCAAATATTCTGTATTTCTAAATGGTATATAAGTAGTACACGCATACTACATCAAAGTGTCTCTGACTTTTCCATGAGTCTGACTCTTTAAGTCTTTGCCAGATCCAAGGCTTTTAAATGTAGTTGATAGGATTCTCTATGGTATTTTTTTATGATTTATTGAAAATGATCTGTTGTGAATGTACGACGAAGAAAGACCATCAGAGAAAGCTTGACTCGTCTGCTTCCAGGAAAAAAATCTACTGAGTTGATAAAATGTTTAGTTTTGGTGTTGGAAGCCATTTAAAAAGAGCCTGCATTTACACTATTATATGTAGCGTTTCTAGGATAATAAAAAAAAAGTTATGGCCGGTTCAAAGTTTTATTTTCCCAAAGAACTTTTTTTTCTGCTGGGTTTACATAACCAATGCCATATCTCATTTTAAAGGGTGAGTTGTCTAGTTCCATTTTAAACGTCGTATACGGTCTAAATGGGTTAATATATTGTGCTATTAACCCATTTTAGGCCGGGAACCCCTTTTGGTGTTAGCATTAGGTTATGCTTTAGCTATTTAAATATAGCAGATCTACAAGCTCATAGCGCGCCAACCGAGTGGCGCGCTACGAGCTTGTAGGTCTGCTATTTTTGAAAAATCGAAGAACGACTGACATTTTTAGAATCTGATCTCACGTCAGAATGGGTTAATCAGACCCGTGTGTGTCCAGTGGAAACCTCGTATGAATCTGATCTCAGGTCAGAATGGGTTAAAGTGTTTGCCTGTAGCATCGTGAACCTTCCTGACCACTGCGGTCGTTCCCACTGTTGTTCCCTCCAGGTCAGGAGGAGGACGGACGCAGGGTGCTGGTGCTGAGCTACCCCCAGTACTGCCGCTGCCGCTCCGTCCTGGCCCGGCTCAGGGACCAGCCGTCGTCCTGTCTGCTGTCCGCGGACCACACGGTGCTGGCGCTGGGCGGTGTCGCCTCGCTGAGCGGGAACGCCAGGATCCTGTACTGCCGGGACACCTTCGAGCACCCGGCCCTGCTGCGGAACGAGAGCATCTGTGACGAGTTTGGTGAGTTTCCGGGCTGTGGTTTATTGGCACCTTATCCAGCCAAGCCTGTATTAACCATAGACTGTAAAAAGAATATGGACAAAGCGTTCGCCGGGTCTGATATGGACGTAAAATGAAGCCTGTCAGTCCTTGAATTGTAAATCTTTCTAGATCCGTTTGGGCCCAGCTGGCCCATTGGCTGGCCCAGGCAACGAGGCGGGAATTCTCCCCTTCTTCTTAGTTGGTTTTTATTTTGACTCGAACGAGGGGTGGCTCCCGATCATAGACTGTAACGGTAGCCACGCCCCTCAGAACATACGGGACTTTATGGTCATTTTTTTAATAAATTAATAAATAAATTTTCCAAAAAGAATATTATGACATGAGAAATGAGACTTTAAACTAGTGACTGGAAGCAGAAAGTATTCATGACCATGTTTATTAAGGTAATACAGTCTAGGTGAAGTTGGGCCCAAATACATGGGCCTCTATGGGGATATGGGTTTTTTTGGGCCCAATGACAGCGCCACAACAGGCCATTCTATGAACTTTCAGGATGTCCCGGTTTCCTTAGTGGCTTCACAAAATATCTGTCTGACTGCCCCCCTGGTATTAACACATTCCCTCCCATGCCAGTGGAAAAACGTGACATAAGCAGAGAAAGAAGAAGCTTTATCCTGGCCGACCCCGTGACTGATTGTCCTCCACACCAGGTGTCGCCCGCGGCTGTGTTCTGCCGATCAGACTGTTATTGTGGTTATAGCGCGACCTCAAATTAATGTTTTATTAAGCTCCCCGACGTCGTACTTTATCCCATTCTGAGCAGTAGAAACCACTAATGACCGCGTGCACCGAGGATTTGGGACGTAGGCCGTTTTTCTACCATGGGAGTCCTATGGGGTCCAGCCACATAAAATAAATGATTTTAAAAAATCAGATTAATCACCATTAATGAATCATGATTAATCACCATTCGAACCATTTCGTTATTTTTTAATACCGGTGTGTGTGTGTGTGTGTGTGTGTGTGTGTGTGTGTGTGTGTGTGTATATATATATATATATATATATATATATTAGTGCTGTCAGGCGATTACATTTTTTAATCGCGATTAATCGCATGATTTGTGTAGTTAATCGCGCGATTAATCGCAAAACCTTTTTTGCTCTAAATTCAATGATGAACTGAAAGAAAACGCTGTATTGTAGAGATCAGGTTTGACAACATTGAATGTTACTTTTTTTATTTACCTTTTTTCCACGTATGAAAAGACAAGTGCAATGTGAATAGGCCTATTTAATTTATACAAAAGGAGAAGAGAGAGAGCAATGTGTTTGTGGCTCAAACTTTGTCTAATATTGTTTTAGAGCAGTGGTTCTCAAACATTTTCATGCCAAGAGCAAAGGACCCCCAATATTTTTTCAATCTACAAAGATAATCCCAAAATCGCTTATAAATTAAATTAAATTACTTACTAATCGCTTATTTGGCAACACTGGCCAGAAACGACCAGTGTTGCTTATTTTTGTCTTATTTTGTATACTAGGTGGCTTGTTTCTGCCATAGAGTTATACTGGCAACACCTCTGGGCTGGCTTCTAGCTAGCTGGTGCGGTAGCAACACCACTCGTCTCTCTGTGTGTACTGTCAGTCCCAGCTCCGTGACTGGGAGATGGGACTGTGGACAGTCTGGAATAGAACTTTCTGTTACAATTAAAACCATAAAAAAGTACCACACAACTGAAAAGTATCGAGACTGTGACCGCAAGTTAGAAACGTGTGTGGCTATAACGAGGCACAGCTGTTTACAATGCGATGCAAAATTAACAGCGGGGGTTTTGCTTTTGGACTCTATATGGATGAATTGCACAGGTTTCTCAAGCTTTTTTGGACGACACGAGCAAAACCTTTGTGAAATGTAAATGGAAGGCTGTTACTCCACTTAAAACATCCTAACAAGGGGTCTGGGAAGGGAGTGCATTGCAGGAATCAATATTCCTCAACATCCCGCCTGCCAATCGCTGTGCTTTTTTTTGTTGCGTTAATGCGATAAAAAAATTTGTGCCGTTAATAAGGTGTTGCGTTAATGCATTAATAACGCGTTAACTTTGACAGCATTAATATATATATATATATATATATATACGTTGCTGCGAGCTATTGTCAGCTATTCTTCAGAAATTCTTCAAATATTTGCAAACGAATTAAAAAATCCCTTTGGGATTAATAAAGTGACAACTTTTACAATAATATGTCCTTCCATTACCGTTATACAAATTAATTCCTTATTTATTTATTTTACATTTTGGAGGGGGTGTTTAGGTGCCCACTCTTCCTGCAGCCTTTGGCAATGTGAAATGCCACATTCCGAAAAATTAGTGCCTACGACGTCTGTGGACGTCCTAGCGACGTCCTAGTGACACGGGGCGAGATAAGAATATTCAGAATTCTTCCAAATTTTTTTTTTTGGCATTTCGCTTTTCGCTTTCCGTACGCTAACGCTCTGTGCAACTATTAGCTTGTCAATTAACTCCCATGTTAGCGCGGCGGAAAGAATGAATCGTATCTCCTAATCCAGGGCGCTCTCCGTGGTGATGAATGGATCGATATGCTGGCGCTTCATTTCTGCTCCTCATCCGTCTCTCCCGCAAAATATGAACGGTTTTTGGAGCGTAAAAATATATATATTAAGATGATCGGGGATGTGAGGTCACTTTGTAAAGTCAACTTTTTTAGGAAAGTGTTTCCGGTTCATGGCTTTCAGAGTAAAAGCGATCAGACAACTCTGGCACCCCGGAGCTTCTATTTCGATGCACTTCCGGCACTGATTGTGTTGTGTGTTATAGCTGGGTGTTCGCCTAGAAGGCTCTATGGAAATCTGGGACACACTGTCGTACGAAATGAACTGTCAAGAGACTGACGTTCACACATGTTCAGGGACGACACCGCGGGTCAAGACAGCGCATGCGTTAATTGCGTTGAAGTATTTTAACGCAATTAATTAACGCCGTTAACGCGTTAATTTTGACAGCCTTAGTAAAAAAAATATTATTTTTAAAGCTGGATTAATGCTCTTTAATCAAATCTCGTAATCTCGAGGTTTGGCAGAGATGGATTAAATGGCTATTCTTGATATCTCGAAGGTTGGCACAGATTGGGGTGAAAGTCGTTGAGGATTTTACTGTGTTCAGAGGAGTATTGTAACCACATGACTGCTCGTGTGAAACTTCAGCAGCCAATATGGTTGCGGTTTGCAAAGCCCAGCCAAAGCGTCGGTCCTTACTTTGCAACTGTGACTATTTTTGCCGTCGTCTGAAGTGACGTTTCACATTGCTTCAAAGCAGAGTAGACCACCTTCCGCGGCACTTGAACATAATGGTGTCGAGATAATGAGTGAACATTACATTTGGAAAAATACGTTCAAACTGGTTTTTCACCCGGGTGAGAAATCTACCTCTCTTCTCCATTGATGATCATAATACATAAGTACCTCAAACAGGTGCATCTGTTTCTACAGGTTAAACAGGTTTAACTGAATTTATACAAAATCAGGTCTTACGGTAGAGACATGAGTAATCCATCTAAACCAGTTATCTGTGAAGACTTCAACCTGACCTCTAAAGCTGAATGTAATTCTCTGCATAATAAATATACTATAGATTAAATCAATCCATTAATTTATAGTTGGTATAACATGTGTTAGCCAGGCTTTTTTTGGATGCCACCAGCAATACAATTTTTTTTTTAATATTCTTTTGAATATGGAATATTCATTGGCAGCACTACAGTGTGTACATTCTGCCAGATAATATGAATCGATCCCAAAATTGTGCTTGAATCCCCTTTTTAATAATATTTAAACTCAAAGTCGTTCTGAAATGGTAGCAAGTGGCAGCAAGACTAAAGATGCTTTAAGTAATAAATATATATATAGTGTATATCTATCTATCAGGACACTTGTGCATATCCAGGTGGTGGTGCGGGTCAATGCAAGACAGTTTACATAGAGTTAAAACAACTGAACGTTCAAAAGAAAGTATCGCAACACACACTCCAAAACACAGGTAAATGCAGGACTTGCTTCACAGGATATATTGTGCCCTACGGGCATTCTGCCCTAGGGTCCATCAGGTGCTGTACAGACGGGTGCAATCTGAGAACCCTTTGGCAAATAAAGGAAAAAACGGCGCCATCTTTTCTTTTGAATTTGATGCAGTCGTCCGTTTGCAGCTCGTGGGAAAAATGGAGATATTTGACTGAATACACATTTTCTGCCAGAACTTTCAAATTAATATGAAAAAAGGAATTACTTATTGGGTGGGTGCACAGGCAGTGCTATAAGTTTAAATGCAGACGAGGTCAGTCTGGTAACTGTGCGTGGATAAGACCGATCTATGGCTGTTTATTTGGAATAAATGAAATATATTATGTAAGATCATAGACATTCTAATATAGGTACTTGTCTGAAGGACCAAGTGCCTCAAAAACTTAATGTCAAGCCCTGCCTGCAGGTGCAATCTGCAATGTGACTAATTATAAGGAGTCCTGTACGTGGTTTGATTTCCCAACATACTGGATAATACAGCTTTAGCCATTGGGTTTTTATTCCAGTATTTCTGTCACTGATAGAAATGCCTAAAGGGCTTTTAGTATCTGAGTACTAAAAGTACTATCTGAGTACTTGAGTTGAGGTTCTGGACTCTCTACGGCACTTCTATCTACTGCTTTGTTTGTGTTTCAATCTGTGTGCGGTAACCCTCGATGGCTCCAGTAAATCAAAGCTATCTAAAGAAACGAGAATAGACTTTCGAATCAATGCTTTTTAATTTAGTTCATTAAGGCGTGCGTTGGGATTCAGTACAATGCTTGATAATTAATTGGCTATCATTCCCGGTTAAGAATTTCTCAATATGCTAATTGAATTTTATTTTTTGCCTCACTGGGCACGGCCCGAATGGGGTGAGTCGGTTTATATAGTATACACCACCTGTGGCGGTCATGCCTACTGTATGACGAGCATTTTCCCCATTCATGTGAAGCATTATGAACTAAGTGCTGCAGCATCTCCATCTGCCACTCAACGGCGCTTTCACTGTATGAACCCACTCATTTTATTAACCCTGAGCGGGGACAAAACAATGGAATAATGTGATTCATCCGTCTTTATATTTCCTTCACTCGCCCCAGGCTGCAGCGAGTTGGCACTCGCATTAACGGCTGCTCTGGTCAGAAGTCATTGTTTTTCTTTTTCCTGTGAATTTGCCAGTTTGGCAACGGCACATTCTTGTAGGGGGAGCAGCAGAAGTGAGAAGGGAAGATTGTTGTAGGCGTAGGAAAATAAGTTATGAATAGTAAAGCTAACATCCTGTGGCAGCTGTTGCTCATTCACTTGGCTTAATAATGCCATTCCGTCGTGAGCCAAACATTGAAGCTAAACGTTTGTTTAGAGAGCCTAAGGGAGTTCTAGGTTGACTAAGGCTTTCTATGCCATTCACCTGAAGGTTTTGCAGGTCAGAAGTAGGAGAGGTCAGTGACTGCCGTTACACTCGTGACTGTAAGCTCGGCGTCATTATTTTATTTTCACGCATGCACCGACGTACACGGGTGTGCACTGTGCAATGCACTCAATGGCTCCTGAATAAATTCACATTACCCCTGAGAAAGAAATGCCAAGACGGCACACATTAAATCCACCTTTATTAGGATAGTACTCAGTACAGTGGACGAACAAGACGGAAACGTAATCGGCTGTTAAATGAGCGAAGTTAGAAATTGACTGGGGGGGGGGGGGGGACCAATTTCACCGCCTATTTCTATTCTTCCCCTCAATGCTAATTCTGACCTTTTTGGATTCGGCTAAATCTGCCGTGGCAGCTCTAATAGCTGTCCTCTTGTCTGGACTAATTCACGAAAGTGTGTCAACCTACCTCAGGGGGTCGAGGAGGGGGGGGGGGGGGGGGCTAGGGAAGGAGAGGCCAAATGAACATTTCTGCAGCCCGTTAGCGTTTGTTGTGTAGACGGTGGTTTTCGGTGCAGTTTTTGCTTTCAGCATACCAGATTAGGTCCTTTTATCTGTTTGCCATATTATGTATTATGCATGTGTGCTCATGTACTGATCTCTGCACACGTGATAACCGTGGGACGACAGGTTTTCTTGTCTTTTTTTATTTTTTTTACCAGTGCGCCCAGTATGCCATCATACTGGTTTTTACTTCGGGGCTAGGTATGTCCTAAATGAAGGCCTGACAGTTTTCTGACATGTTTCTGTATTAGTGGTGCTCAATAAATAAATAAAAAGGCAGATCCACAAGCTCGTAGCGCGCCACTCGGTGGCGCGCTATGAGCTTGTAGATCTGCTATTTTTCAACAGCTAAATTATAACATAATGTTCAAAACACAAAAAGGGGTTCCCGCCCCCAAAATGGGTTTAAAGATCTCTGTAATGCCACTGTAATGTTCTGTGGGGGGAAAGTACTTAGGGCGGCATAGCAACAATAAGGTGAACACAGCACTTTGTGACAAATCGTCGCTGAGAAGTTAAATATTTGCGCAGGCCTTGCTCTGCGAAGGCTGCAGCTTGATGTAAGGTCACCCCTAATGTGATCGCTGCATCGGTAATGTGAATGTCACTGTTGTCGGCCAGCGTGCTTTTTTTATCTGACTTGATCCATATTCATGTTTTGCATTAGCGTCATCATAGTGACCGTGGCCCCGTGTTTTTCTTTTCCGGTTGCATATCTTTGAGCCCATAACTGCTCCATATTCATGTTCAGCTACATCAGCGTCATCCATCCACTCATTCATGACATTCAATTCAATTCAATTCAAAGGGCTTTGTTGGCATGAGAAAACATACGTTTACATTGCCAAAGCAGAAAGAACAATACAGCAATACAATCAAAACAAGAATGATCTACATTTGAAAGTCAGAATCTTCAATAGATCGACTTCTATGTACCAAGGTCACTCGATGCAGGTATAGTGCAGGAATATACACAATTATTAGTCATTAGTGGTGGTTGTGTTCCATTTGATATCCTTCTCCTATCGCAGCAATTCACAAATCTTGTACTTCGCCCAGCAGATATGGGAGTTTTTTGTCATTGGTCATGTTTTCAAAATCTCCGTGTGTGGTTGTAATCTGTGGGTATGTGTCTCTGATGTCTTGGTACAATGGACAGATGGTTAGGAAGTGTAGCTCGGTTTCCACTTCATTTTGTGTGCATTCATGCCATTTGCTTTACTCATTATGGCCTCCCGCAACACGGGTTAATTTTTAAATTGTAACATTGTATGGCTCTGATTGAGGACAAGTCAGCAATTACCCCTAGGGACACCTAATGTGCTACTGCTACAGTACTTGGCCTCAGAGGGGTGAACGTACTTTGCTTATTTTCAAACATATCTTCATATAATTTTTCCTAGCTCATGCTCATTGTAAAGGCCACCATTTATGTTTTTTCGCTCTGTGTCTCAGAAGTGGGCTGAGAATCATTTCAGAATTTTCCTACTACTAATGACAAACTACAGCCTTTGTCTTCCTGTAAAGTTAGCACACTGACATAGAAGCCTCAATAAACTAAAACTAAACAAAAACTAAATTGAAATCATGTTTGAAATGACCACCGATCATGTCATCGATAGGGTCGTCAATTCAGCAGGCACACTATATCCACAGTCCACCTCTGAGAAAAAGTGTTGAAGAAGACAGACATGGTACAGTCCTATAGTGAGCATTAGGGGAAAAAAAGATGAAATGTTCCTTTAAATAAACGCTGGGGATTTCACTGTGCAGTTGTGTGAAGCCAGAAGGTCCCAGTCCATGTTTGTTTATTCAGCGTCATACACTGAATCTGATACACGTCGGTTGTTGTGTTTGATGTGCCTACAGATACACAGTTTGGGAAGTGACTTATTACGTAACAGATAACCAGAGACAAGCTGGGACGTTTATAGCTTATACTACAATTTTCTGTTACACGGTTAGTCCTTTTTATAGGCTGTTAAACAGAGAGACAGATAAAGAGAGAGAGAGAGAAGAGAGAGAAAGAGAGTTACTAGATAAGGTGAAATGTTGAGTGACAGATGATGGTACCTTCTGATTCATTGCTGTGTGATAGCACTGAATATTACTAGCATTACTTTGCCGGGATTTTATTGTGTGAAAATGTGTGTATTTTTCTTCACGCCTGCTTGAAAGCCATTCATTTTGGGCATGTGTTGAAGAGAATATTATAGCCATAATTCTCCTTTTGTTCTCCTCTTCTGGAGTAATGCTCACAAATTACTCACCTCCCCCCCCCCCCCCCAACCTCTTTTGGAAACCTAACACCCCTTGTGTGCACATTGCTTGAATCAACAGCATTTTAAAAGTTGGGTGAGGCAATCATGTTTGGGGTGAAGAGGCTCTTCTCTTTCTTCCTCCCTCTCTCTCTCTGGTCTTACTAACTCACTCTCTTTTGACCTCCATTCCCCCACGTTTTCTTGGCATGGAAACCGTATATTTCATGCGCGGTTAAGTGTTTTCCGTTTGAAATAGCTCTTGCTCTGTGACCGTTTGATGTTTATTAAATAAAAAAAGGAACATTTTCAGTGGAATCCTTCTTTTGGAATCCTTTTATTTATTTATTATTGTCTTGTAATCCCCCCCCCCCCCCCCCCCCCCGAGTGGCAGGAGAGGAAACATTTTGTTTGACTTTTATACAGCATATTAATGCTGTCCAGATGCCCTAAACCAATGGTAAGTGTGTGCGTGCGTGTGTGCGTGCGTGTGTGCGTGCGCGTTGGGAGGGTTCGCCCTAGTACTACCACGATAAGAACAGAATGTAAACAGTGACAGAAGAAAGATTTCTTTGTCTTCATTTGTCACTCCTCTTCCTACTGAAACTGATATCCCGACGGAGAGAAAGTTATTTTAAATCTTGCTCTATCATGTCGGGTATGTTGTAGCTGTGAAATGAACGGCAAAATATACTGTAGCTATAGCTTTAGTGGGTGCTATCACTTGGTATCACAATATACTGTAGCTATAGCTTTAGTGGGTGCTATCACTTGCCATGAAATGCGTGATTCCTAAACTTGAGCCCACTCTCCCCCTATTCAAACATAACATCACAATATATGAAAGAAATATGCACTGACCCCCAGTATAGGATTGTCCTATAATCGGCCCCACCTGTTAATGTAACCGGCAAATTGCTTACTAAGCTCCCTTATTCCCTTATCTCCTTCACGTCATTGTGTTAACCATCAGTGGATGCATCTTTATTGACCATATGTCGTGGTATAGAGAGGTCATAAAAAGTAAGATTTAGAAAGGCGAGGGATAAATACGCGGCAGCCGTAGAATCAGATTTCATAACTAGGGCATACTGTATGCGTTTGTGTTATTGCATCAAAGGCGAGCTGAACATGTGCTTGAAGGTTACATTATGTTAGGGCTGATCAAAAAGGTTGTATGATTTTAGCCTGCCTTTCAAAGACCCCTGTGTGCATAGAACATTATTACAAGCTGTCAGCTTCAGAGTAAATCTCTCCTCCAGATGACACGCGGTTGTCTCGGCGTTCCGGGGCCTTTTCCTGAAACCGAGGAGAGATTGAATGATTGAGTTTTGTTTTCCAATTATTATGGATGGTTTGGAAATATGGCAATGAATCTCCTTTCCTTTCTGCTTCATTTAGTTGTTTCTTGAATGGACACAAAACTGGGTGGTGGCGTGATATGTCGCGGTTGCAAAAAACCATCCCTGTGTTCACACATGCCTTGCTGCTTTCCGCACTTTCTCTCGCATTACATTTTCAGTTCCAATAAAAACACATGAGCTCTCTGAAGGAGACAGGAGACAGCCTGTAATGATAAGCAAACACATTGTTCTTTGAAACAAATGTGACCAGATTTGACTGAGAGACTGCCATCGCGTAAATTACAGCTTTTCACCAGATTTTTTTTATTTTTTATTTTTATATGAGTTAATAGCACAGGCGGACTCGTTACATACTAGAGCATGTCTGAAATAAGTGTCAGAGCTGAAATCGACATGTAAATATGAAATAAATGCATGTAGCTAGGTGTAATGTTAGAGACCACAGAAGTGAACCTTTCAAGCCTGTTTTCTCAACTCGCTGTTTTCTGCAAGACATTACTCTATAAGCCATATCTCCAACACTGGTGGGCCAAACTGAACAACCAATATTTCAATTTGAAGCTTTCATATGATATGAAAAAACGAAAATTCAAGTCCCTCAGTCAAATGTAGTCACAAATGATCAGTTTACATCATCATGCACCTTGCTGGCCGAACAAGACTACATCTAACGGCGTTTGGATCTCCAAGCTCACGTGGCCAGCCGTCGGTGATCTGTATAACGTATCTGTGACGTGTGACCTCAAATTTGGGTTTTTAGCTTGATCCAACCCCTATTGACTTCCATTATAACATTATATTAACCCATTTTGACCTGGAAACGATTCTGCAGATGTCTTCTAAATCTCCTGACTGTTTTCTTGAAAAAGCAGTTTTTCTACGTCAGTCGTCACTCAAACACTTTCACGTCACTTTTCACGATTCTTCAAAAATAGCAGACCTACGAGCTCATAGTGCGCCACTCGGTGGCGCGCTATGAGCTTGTAGATCTGCTATGTTTCAATAGCTAAAGCATAGCATTATGCTAACACCAACAGGGGTTCCCGCCCAGCATTGGTTAAAGTTAAATATACAAAAAATCGGATGTTTACTATTTTCTTAACCTGCCTGACGGTGTGCACGAAAGACCTGGCAACTTATTGGTCCAGTGGTTTGTGAGATTTGCCTGGACAACCACCACGTACAGACACATCCATGCAGACGAGCCCTCTTGTGTTCGGTTCACCTCCTACAGAAATTACATACTGTGTATATTTATGCTCTCAAGAGTCACTCCTCTGATTTTGGATTATACTCTCAGTTGATAAAATGTGACTATATAGCCTTGATAAATTCACGCATTGTCTGTTTTATTCATTCTTCAAAATCAAAGTCCATTTTGACCCGAGATCAGATTCTGAAAATGTCTTCTGCATCCTGACAGTTTTCTGAAAAAGCTATGTTTCTGTGTCGGTCGTTCTTTGATTTTTCAAAAACAGCAGACCTACAAGCTCGTAGCGCCCCACTCGGTGGCGCGCTATGAGCTTGTAGATCTGCTATTTTTCAATAGCTAAAGCATATCATAATGCCATAAACACCAAATGGGGCCCAAAATGGGATAGTAGAGCCAGTACAAATAAAATAACATACCGGTTGGAACATAATGTGCAGAACACTATAGTATTTACAGTATTATAAAAACATGACTTCTAAATAAGTTCATGATTTTTCATCTTTCAACATGTGATGTAATCAGCAACATACAGGCTTTCTTTTTAAGCAAACAGTTCATAATAGATACGTAAGCATCTGGACACAGGTCAAAAGTCTCCAGAAGCCCGGACCTTTTTTATTTACAGTACAAACAAAGTTTTCTCTCACAGGCATACAGTAATACTTTATCTAGGATAATACAAATAGTTAGAGTGCTAACATAACCATAGGGTATAAGCCTCTTTATTTGAGGCAAGTTGTACTCAATTTAGAGTCGGTGTGTACATCTAAAGGATAACTTAAATAAATGCATCTCATTCTACAAAAAATAGTCTTGTGCGCATTCTAAAAATGTCTAAGCTGAATGACTTAAACTGAATGACTTAAACATGACTTAAAACTGTGCAATAATTACAATACTGTATCCTATTTATTCTATCACGTTACAGTACTTTCTATGTCAACTGAGTCAACTGAGCGGGAACTTGAAAGCAGTCCTTTGATTAGCAAACTAGCATCTCACTTAACATCTGCAGGTACAGGCTTGTTGTCGCTTCTAAGTTTCCAAACACGGTTGATGTCTGGCTTCGGCAAAATCACATGGCTTCAACCGAGGCCAGTGATATACTGTGTAGGACAACGGTAAACTGGAGGACTGTAGCATGAGCATTCTGTAAAATATACACTCTTCTCCCAAAAGGCATTTGCTGGAAAAATGTGACATTCTCGACTAAAGATATTGCTCGGGGGTGAACCGTGTGTAACGTTGAGATCCAAACATCATCCTTAATTAATTAAATGAATTCATTGTATTTCAGGGCTCCTACACATGGGCCTATATAAAACAAGGAATAGAGAGATGGTCTGGCCTGGTACTTTGTGAAGGGAATGATTATTTATAATCACCATAGTTTAATGCAGCATAGATTTATTTTTGGAATTACAATACTAGGTTAATTTCGAAACTCCCATCCCATCAAATGTAACTAGAGCGTGATCTATTAGAATACATATGTTTTATTGGTGTACGAGCACTGTGTTTATCCAGCCATTTGTTTATTTATAGGTTGATGCTATGATTTTCTGCTATTTTTTTTTTTACCCCCTGGAGTAATGAATAGGATAAGCCTTGAAGCTTATCCACCCCCTCCTCTCTCTCTCTCTCTCTCTCTCTCTCGCTCTCTCTCCCTCTCTCCCTCTCTACCTCTCTCTCTCTCTCTCTCTCTCTCTCTCTCTCTCTCTCTCTCTCTCTCTCTCTCTCTCTCTCTCCTCTCTCTCTCTCTCTCTCTCTCTCTCTACCTCTCTCTACCCAGATTGAAATACGGTGATTTATCTCGAGTTCTCGCCACAGTCTGTCAATATCAGTAATATTTAAGTGTTTGCCCTCATTTCTTTTCTCTTTTCCTCTATATTACATAGCTTACCTTTGAGTCTGCACACTAACATCCTCAGTGCTCGATTTAACTGTACTGTACTCTACTGTACTGATTAACTGTGTCATAATGGTCACCCACTCATGGTACTACTGTACTTTCATCACTAACAATGAAAACTGCAGCGAGAACAGTCATTAATTACACAGTCAAATCTTCCATATTAATTGACCCACTTATATCTAAGAGTTAAATACTAAGGTTTTTTTTTTTTGTACTGTAGCTTCTACTTGCCAACACACACTGCATTCACTTCAGATATTTATCATTTACAGTTTGCATTTATTAGGCTGTAGCTCTCATCTGTGTAGTCTGTGTATTTTGTTTTGTTTTTATTTTTTACTTTAGACAGCATAACATCACTGTGTGAGGAAATTCAGTCGGGGGGGGGGGGGGGGGGGGGAGGAGACAATGGTTGCATGTTGTCGTGAACAGGGCGACACAAAAGCGTTTTGTACGTTGTAATTACAGTGTGCAGCTGTGTGTGTGCGCGCGCGCCGCCTTGTGTGTCTGTCTCTCCATCTAATGTTATCAAGTTCCTCCTAGGGGGTCAAAGGCCACCGGCATTCCTCAGTGTGTGTGTCAGTCGGCGGGGCCCGGGCTCAGATTAAAAGCTGCCCCCAGTCTGATGATGTTTGATGTGGGTTAATAGGTCCTTATGGCACTGTTGGCACAATGCTTCTGTTATGGAGGCCTCCTTCACTCAACTAGGAAATAAAAGGGAGGGATATATATATGTATGCACATATGCGGTAAGCTCCTATTTACCTTTACAAATGGGAGGCTCGCATACACAGGCTTTATGAGTTTACACAAGTGATAAAGTATACACACGTTCACACCCCCCCCCCCCCCCCCTGTTGAAACGTATGCACCCAAATGAATCCGATCAGAATGATTTCATAATCCTCTGCAATAATAAACTTCTTTGAACAATTTAATTGGCTCTTCCTGGAATGGTTGCAGCCTCGCTTCATTTAATCTGATGAAAGACTAATGTTGCTGCTCCCCGGGGTGAGCATGCACAACGGCACACACATAATACATTAAGAACACTCTGCTTCCTCCTTTTATTTTCCCCTCTGAAAAAACAGGCATAATAAAGTCGGGGAAATTCATGGCTCACTTTTGCTAATTTCATGGTCCCCGAATTGCTTTCTTATTTACATGCTAATGGTGTTTAACGATTGGAGGTCACTTCTAAGTGAGAATCCTTCTGTGTTTCCTGGTAAAGAGGAGGAGCGATTGGGGTCTGATGGTGTTGATATTCTGTGGTTCATTCGCCCAGTAAAGACGACAGTTGTATACGATGAAGCCAGTCATACCCATATTTGGGATTTTTATCCCAATTTTTATCCCAATCCGCCATCCTTTTGACCTAATAAAAAAAAACTATTTCAAACGGTATAAAACATATGCAGGGTTTCCTTGCCTCGCAGCGTGCACATAAAACTTGGTACACACACACACACACACACACACACACACACACACACACACACACACACACACACACACACAAAGACGCCACTACAGTGCCATATTTTGCCAATGTAACGTTGGCATTTGGAAATGCCTTTGAAACGTCGTCTGTGAAGTTAGACTCCCTGTGCACTGTGATGTCAAATCCTCAGTGTTCTGCGGTTGTGGTTGCTTCCGTTTATTATCTACGCTCAAATCGAACACTCAGGGTGTAGAATGTTGTAGAATGTTGTCTTTATGGCGATAGCGCAGGGAAATAGAGGTGGGCTATGCAAAACGGGAGAGAAGTATGTAAGATTGAAACCGACAAAGTCCTCATGATGGTCTGAGGAAAATGTCCTGTTTTTCTCGCAGGGGGATTTTGATGATGACACTTTGAATGGAAAGCTTGTGTACCGCTCTAGTGTGGACACAGAAATGAGCTCACACACACACACACACACACACACACACACACACACACACACACACACACAACTTGCATTACTATGGCGAGGAAACCCCCCATTTACATTAATTCATTTGGCAACTAGTTCATTCGCTAACCCCAGCAACGACACGAGCATAACCCCAAAGGGCAAGTGTAAGCCAATTAAAACGTTGACCTCGACCCTAAATCTAACACCCACTTACCCTTCAGACTCACTCTTATACCCTGACGACGTGTAGCAAGAAGAGGGGAACCCCCCCCCACATGAGACTGTAGTACACATGTTAAAAGAACTACCTGAGAAAGATGAATGTGGGAGGAAGTTTAGAAGTGTGAGCTAAAAATATGTCTATGTGAGTATTCACACACACACACACACACACACACACACACACACACACAGACACACACACACACACACACACACACACACACACACACACACACACACACACACACACACACACACACACACACACACTCAATTGCTGGGAGCTGGGCTTGTCTCCATGGCGACGCTATAGTGGGGAGTGTGCCGGGTGTCCTAGTCAGTGTTCCTGACGGGTTCTCCTGATGATGATTGATAATTACTAACTGACTTGTTGTCCCCCCCCCCCTTCCCCGCAAACATATGGTGGGAGCTGCCCTCCGCCATGGATCTGCCAAATTGTTCCCTTTTCTGATAATGGCTTTTTAATGTCGCGTTTTGTCACGTGCGCGCATTGCAATAATTCCCCCACCCCACTGCATAACCCCCCCCCCCCCCCCCTGCGTCCGCCTTTGTAATTACATTTGCTGCCTGCTCACACACCATTTTTACAGTTACAAGGAAGAGAAATGGATGGGAGACTCACAGGAGTGACAGGTAGTCTGGCTGGCAGGCAGGCAGTCTGGTGGGTGGGTGGGATGGCAACGATTTCACATCCAAATCCATGGATGTGTCGTCGTCCCCTCTGCCCGCACACTCCGCACAGCGGCGGGATTTAATTTGACAAATTGTCGGGACAAACGAGGAGGAGGAGAAGCACCATTTTTTTGCAGAGTAGTCTCATATTAGAATTTAACCCATTTTGGCCCGACGTCGGAATAAAAAAAAAGATTCTTCTAAATCCTGACACTTTTCTGAAATACCTCATGTTTCTGTATCAGTGGTGCTCAATATTTCATGTCAAGGACCCCAAAAAATATATGTAATTGGCCTCCGACAATATGAAAATATGTTGTTCCGGGGACCTCCCCAGAAGCAAAGATTTGAGTTAAAAAACGTTCGTTCTGAAAAAAAAAAATATTCCGAATTTGCGATACATTTTCAAGATTTTTAAAAAATCAGCAGACCTACAAGCTCGTAGCGCGCCACTCGGTGGCGCGCTATGAGCTTGTAGATCTGCTATTTTTCAATAGCTAAAGCATAACATAATGCTAACACCAAAAGGGGTTCCCGTCCAGAATGGGCTAAGCACCTGATAATGGTCGAGGCACCGGGGCCGTATTTCAAAATGGCGAGCGAGTGTGCCTGTTCATTCCATATTTGTGAGGGGAATTATTATTACCGTGTTGTGTTTGCATGCATAACGGCCCCTTTATTTAGAAGCAAATGGAGGCAATCTCATTGTGTTCACACTAGAGCCCACAGAGAGGGTATCAATTCTACAGTATATAAACATGAATAATCTACTGCGCGCAGACAGTACCTGTTAAGACATTTGCATAGCCGCTACTGTATACCATGGTCATATTACCACATTGTAAAAGGGCACCTCATTTTGAATCATTAACTGGCATATACCCCTTTTTTATATTCACTGACACGTACTACTGGATAGACATACTGTAGCTGTTCATACCAATGTGATATTGGAATTGAGATAATGTGGCAGACTAAAAATAGCACTATTTAAAAAAAAAGATTGTGCGCAATATGTGGAATTACAAGCATTTCTTGCTGCACACCCTGTGCACCTGAAGATGTTGGATATGCATGCCTGGCATTTCGATGGTTTGTGTTTGTCAGTGCTTCCACGGTTCTGTGGGCGACTTAATAAGACGCGAACGACCTCCGTTCCCTGCAGAATCAGGTCATCGGGATGCTTCTGCGTCTCCTCTCCTCCACGCAGTCGGTCTACCCTTAAACCCCTTTTGGTGTTAGCATTATGCTATGCTTTAGCTATTGAAAAATAGCGCGCTACAAGCTTGTATAGGTCTGATATTTTTGAAAAATCGTGAAAATGTGCCTCAGATTTGGAATATATATTTTTTCAGAACGAACGTTTCTAACTCAAATCTTTGCTTCTGGAGAGGTCCCCGGAACAACATATTTTCAGATGGGGGGGTCGGAGGACAATTACAGATCATTTTTGGGGTCCTTGACATGAAATATTGAGTGATATAGGCCTAGAAACATAGGTATTTCAGAAAACTGTCAGGATTTAGAAGACTTTTTTTTTTCCAGGCCTAAATGGGTTAAGGGCGCGTTTGTTTTCCACTGCCCCGGTATCCCAAACGGGTCGGAGCAGCAATTTACACATATATATATATATATATATATATATATATAATCTCCTCTGTCCTCATATGTGTTTATTTTGTTTTGTTCACCTGCTGCAGCATGCAAAAGGAAAAGGGCTGTTCTCTCAAGTTATTTATAATACAAGTTGAACTGAGGTGTGCCCACAGGCAGGGCTTTACGTGAGGTAATAATGGGTAGCACACACTGCTGTCACTCACCCAGTGGAGGGTGCAGTCTTTAACCCATTTTGGACTGAGGTCGATTAAAAAAAAGGCTTCTAAATCCTAGATTTCTTCTGAAGAACCTATGTTTCTATGGCAGTGGTGTTCAACCTTTTTCAAGTCAAGGACCCCCAGTATTATCTCTAATGTGCCATGGACCCCCGTTATAAAATATGTAGTTCCAGGGACCCCCCCAGAAGCTAATATTTTAGTTAAAAATGTTCGCTCTGAAATATATATTCAAAGATTTGCGCCGCATTTTCACAACTTTTCATAAATAGCAGACCTACAAGCTCGTAGCTATGAGAAACCAGTTGAACAGAGATGGGATACTGAACGTCCTGAAGAAAAGACAAACGTTTAGTCGACCTCGCATGACTTCCCGTCTTTGTGTCATATGACGTGTGTGTGTCTGTGTGTCTGTGTGTGTCTGTGTGTGTCTGTGTGTCTGTGTGTGATATGGTGCTTCTATTAAGGTCAGGACCAAATGTCCTCAGAAATTAGGACGGGAGGCCTTTTCGGCTGGTTTAGTGAGTGAGTGAAGGTGGTGAGTGGAAGTCAATAATTATGTGACAAAATCCAGCAAAAAGGCCCTCAACTCTACTTTTCCATTTTTCAGATTTTTACAGATTATTAAAGTACAGAATGTAAGCTTTCATATGATGTATCATTCAATGAAATTGGACAATAATTGAAGGAGATATAACCATTTTAAAATGATTGGGGCCTTTCACCCAAAGCTGAGAAAAGTCTGTTTCAATATTCACAACATTTTATCACCTTAGAGCTGGACAGAAGTGGGTGTGACAATGGGAGGGACAAGGGACAATAGGATGTTTTAGCTGTCAACAGTGCAACACTAGAAACACTGACATGTTTAAGCCAGTAGAACAAACAATGCAATTTTTAAGGTGCCCCAATAAACCCTTTTGAAAGTACTAAGTATTAAATACTAAGTATAAGTATTTAAGTATTAAATACTAAGTTAAGTGTTCAATTTAACTTATACACTACCTGGTTGTAAATAGCCGCAGTAGGCTACACCATTTTATGCAGGTCTACTTTAAGCAATCAAAGTCAGACAATTGACCCAGTATTTTAAATAAATAAAACCGACGCATCAGGCTATGATGTTGTGCGCTTGTAGATTTGCTATTTTAATAAACAGATCTGTCCACATGCAGTCACAATGCCTGGTTTCTATTTAGTGTGCAAGGCTTACATCCCGTCTAAAGCCCACCCACTGTATGCACTGATTTATATACACAATACATACACGATCCGTATCCTCCCCTCACCGGATGTTGAATTAACAGTACTAACGGCCGTATTTGAAAAGACGTATCCAATCTTTTACACAAACCGATTTCCTGACATTTCCTTTTCACTTGATACCGTTTCGTAAGAGGGCCTACACAAACGTATATATACCAAATGAAAGCCCCAATTTCGTAGTTTACATAGTATTTTGAATTTTTTTAAATGAGCAAAAAATGAGCGAGTTATGATTTAAAGAAAAGACGAGTGTTCTTGGCTCTTTGCGGGTGGAGGAAAAAAAAAAGAACACTTAGCACACGACACACAGACAGCTAGCTAACTAGGCTAGCTAGCTTCCAGCCTGTTGTGTGTTGCTTCCAGGCTGGGAAGCGTATTTGAGCGAGTAGCTACATGGTTTTGTTTATTTTCTGTAAAGTATAAACCAAATGCTCCTCCATACTACTATAGCCATGTAGAATAATTCTGTGTTTACAAACACAAGCACGCTAATGGGCGGTGATCAGAGCGTGAAACCTGAGGACAAAGAGATTCCAGGACCAATCGAAAACAACATGCAAATCTCGGAACTGCGCTTCGCTGCCCCCAAAAACTTGTTAAAAAACAAGCCCACTTTGACGTATAAATGTATACATTTCATTTGCCCAAATGAACAATCTGTTTGAATGAAAATCTTCTTCAACATTCAAACTGTGTTAATATGAAGAAAAAAAAAATCACATAAATAAAAAAAACAAGTTTATTTATTGATTTACGACGATGTTCATTCTGGCGACTTGAGGCATGTTTTGTTGGAGTGTGTCGCGTTGACAACGTGTTTGTTAGAGGACCTGGTATATTATACCAGGTCCTCTAACAAACACGTTGTCAACGCGTGGGGTCTGGAAAACCCGCAAGGGGTCCTAGAGAGGATTCCAGGGGGTCCTCAAACCCTTTTAACTGGTTCATTGTACACTTGTACAGTGTATATTGGGGTTCCAGAGATAACAAAGTCTTATCAAAAGGCCCTAAGGCATATCAAACTGGGCGTCCTTAACAATTAACGCATTTTGGGAGGGAATCCCTTTTGTTGTTAGCATTATGCTATGCTTTAGCTATTGAAAAATAGCAGATCTACAAGCTCATAGCGCGCCACCGAGTGGCGCGCTACGAGCTTGTAGGTCTGCTATTTTTGAAAAATCGAAAAACGACTGACATAGAAACATAGCTTTTTCAGAAAACTGTCAGGATGTAGAAGACATTTTTAGAATCTGATCTCAGGTCAAAATGGGTTAAAAACATTGAGAATCACTGCTGTATACTATAACATCAGCCCACCAGAGAGACAGAGTGTGAGAAAAGAGATGGGTAGAGACGGAAGCAGAGGCAAGATTTTCTCCGGCTCGAGACTTATGGAGTTGAGGACCCGCGGCTAAGTGGGTGGCTGTTGTTAGCTCGTTTAGTAAAAAAGAAAAGCCTGTCTAATCCTTCCCGTACTCGTACTCCAGTGTTCACTCTCACAGCCCTTGTACTACTACAGTGCTTTCAGTGTCGTCGGGAGGTGCTTCTCCAAACAACACTGCTCACCGACTGTGAACGCCAGTGGGAAAGTCAAATGGTTTGCTCTCTACCCCCACCCCACCCCACCTCCTTTAACCCATTCTGACCTGAGATCAGATTCTAAAAATGTCTTCTACATCCTGACAGTTTTCTGAAAAAGCTATGTTTCCATGTCAGTCGTTCTTCGATTTTTCAAAAATAGCAGACCTACAAGCTCGTAGCGCGCCACTCGGTGGCGCGCTATGAGCTTGTAGATCTGCTATTTTTCAATAGCTAAAGCATGATATGATGCTAACACAAAAAGGGGATCCCGCCCAAAATTGTCCATCTTCTCCATCGGTTACTTTGTCTCTCTTCCTGCAGGTATTTTTTTCTTCTTTTTTTTTTCTTTCTCTCTTGTCTATCTCCCTCTCTCTCTCTCTGTCTGGGTATCTCTCACGTGCCTTTGATAAACTATAAAACCGTAGACTCTTGAGAGATTTGGCAAACTAGTGTGCACCGGTTCCACTTAAAAAGTGAATTGACAAAGATATGCGTGTGTGTGTATTGTTATATTGGTGAGATGTGACCATAGGTGTGCCGCAAAGCACAGAGCCACAGAGCTTCCAGAAGGGCAAATTGCTTGTGACAGACTTGTGTCCCTCACTGCCAACGGGGCTTTAAGGGGACAGACAAAGTGGTGTTATTTTTAAGCATAGCCGCTGTGGTGCTATAGCGCTACAAATATTCTGTTAAGGAATTGTAACGCTTCTGTGTGTGTGTGTGTGTGACTGTGATCAGGGTAATTCAGCAAAATGCTGTCACTTCATCAATCATCGCTATATACCTACGTCTCTCTCCGTCTGTCTCCCTCCCTTTCTCGTTCTCTTGGTCTGTCCCTACTGTATCTACAGTAAGGAGGGTGTTGTTGCCGAATGCCAGGCATAATTTGGGTGTGTTACAGTAACCAGTATCCGCCGGCTCGGAATGAGTCGACCACATTCCTCGTTAAACTTCAGCCTCATAGTGCGATGGAATATTCCTCCCCTTGCGTGGCTGTGTTCATGGGTGAGAGTTAACCAATATCATTTGGCAGTGTGAGGTATTTCTTTGCAATTTATTGTTTATATCCCGCAACCCGCTTAATTATATTATATTAATTAATGTCAAATCCTCTGTCATCGCATAGAGACTTTGACGATTAATAATTCCTGTATACACTATCCACCCTCTCACTCTGCGAGCGAGCCCTGCGCGCCACCGTGATCGATCAATACCATGATAGAGATGTTTGACGTGTTACACGTTGCTTTTATTGTTTAAAAAAAAAAAAGTGCCCATCAGCGTGACGCAAATGACTTTGCACATAAACGTGCCTTTGGGGGTGGAGGAGACTGCTGAATAAATCAGATGTCAAGATGTGGCAAAAGAGAGTTATGGGCATTTCAGCCATGCCAGATATTCAGCATGCCTGCCATTGCCTGTGTTTCCCCCGAGTTAAAGTTGTACCCAGGCATGTGGCACCGATCCTGAATACCGACTGCAGCCCAACCACTCAGTTGTTGAAATGTACAGTAGGGCCTGATAGATTAGCCTGTTGGTACAGTAAAGTAAAGGGCCGATTCATACTCCTATTTTACCGCTGTTTCGGGCGCTGTAGGGCCGAAATGATTTCTGCTCGTCAGACATTTTCAGTGGCACCGAAGAGCCGACTTTAGGACGGTACCCCCCCCCCCCCCGAACCTCACATGACGTCACATTGTAGGCTCTACAGCGCCGAAGCGACTTTTATTCGGCTCTAAAATAGGAGTATGAATCGGCCCTAAAGGTCCACCATGTAAAGATTTAATTGACACTTTTGAGTGGCGCAACCACTCCAAGGAACAGCAATGTCCGTGTACACCTACAGTATATACCTATGTGGTCATGAGCACCAGTATATGCCTATTAGTACCAGTAGGGGCGCTGTTTGCCAGAGAGATAGTATTAGTGTTGGATATTGGAAGCCTGTCACAGTAATGGTTAAGTGACAGGTAATTTCTCATGTCGGTTAACTTGTTCCGCTAGTATGTAAATACGGCTCTCAAATTAAACTTGAGTGAAGGGCATGTATTTCAAAACCACTAGTAGGTAATTGAAGTATACCTAAAAGTACTCGAAATGCTTTGAGACTATAATACTTGACTGTGAACGCCAAGTCATTCATGCAACCTTGCAGAAATATCATCGGGTGTTTATGCCTTATATTGTGGAGGTGTGTGTGTGGCCTAAACAGTGAACGCCCTATCAAGGTGAAACATGACTTTAATGAGCTGGCATTCACACTTTCAGGGTATTTGAAGGGCAGAATACATTAAATCAGGTGTCATTACATTTTGCTCATCTTTTGATTCACTCACACAGTACTAATCGATTACCTTTCTGCTCTATTCTCCTAATATCGCAGAATCAATGTTATTGTTAACCCCTAAAACTTTGATTGTCTTAACCATTAAGCCCTATTTCATACTTCCTAGCCGAAAATAGCCCGATCTACAAGCTCATGCATTATGACGCGCTGTGCGATTGTAGATCAGGTATGTTTTATTTTGTTTATTTTAGCCTATGACATAGGCACGTCATGTTAATTATTAGTCATGCCTCACTCAACCGCCTCTTCCCCATCCCTCTTTTGAGCTTTGAAAAGGCACCACATTTCTGTTTATTCTATTGACCTACAGAGCATTTTCAGGTACAGTAACATTCTGGAAGGTTTTATTCAGTTATGCTAAAATCAAGGGGATGACAACCTTGAAAAAATGTCCGTTTCAAAGACGAGCACCCAAAGCAGTGCCTGGCTTTAGCGTCCCTTCAGTAAAAGAGGCCAACATCTAATTGGTACAGTTGAGAAGTCGTTTTTTTTGTGTGTGCGCCTCACCTCAATTGACTTCACTGCTGTTGAGAGTGTGCTCAGTGTGGTGTAGAATTTCTGAAGTCTTGAGTGAATTATCCAGCTTGCAAGTCTTTAGATAAATCCTTGGACGATAGAACAAAACTCAACATCACCTTGTACTGTATATTCAACCATCAGCTTATCACATTCTGACCTGAGATCAGATTCATACGAGGTTTCCACTGGACACACACTGGTCTGATGAACCCATTCTGACCTGAGATCAAGTTCTAAAAATGTCAGTCGTTCTTCGATTTTTCAATAGCTAAAGCATGACATGATGCTAACTGCTAACACCAAAATGGGTTCCCGTTCAGAATGGGTTATAAAGAATGTTTTTTTTTATAATGACACAATCGCTACAGAAACGACTCATCCAAGACTTAGACTTTTGGTGAGAGGTGTTGTTGAAGCATATCTGCATTCATCAGCCTGTGTCGATCAGCTCATTTTCTTCTGGTTCCCTGTGGCTCCGCTGTGTCGCGTTGAGCCATCGGTACCCATCCAGAGCAGTCTCTTAACCCATTTTGGACTGAGGTCGATAAAAAAAAGGCTTCTAAATCCTAAAACTTTTCTGAAAAACCCTATGTTTCTATGTCAGTGGTGGTGCTCAACCTTTTTCATGTCGAGGACCCCCAGAATTATCTCTATTGGGCCACGGACTCCCATCTCAAAATATGTAGTTCCAGGGACCCCCCCCCCCCCAGAAGCAAATATTTTCGTTAAAATGTTCGCTCTGAAATATATATTCAAAGATTTGCGCCACATTTTCACGATTTTTTCAGCAGACCTACAAGCTCGTAGCGCTACGAGCTTGTAGATCTGCTATTTTTCAATAGCTAAAGCTAACAATGTTTAAAACACCAAAAGGGGTTCCCGCCCAAAATTAGTTAATTAAAGTTTTTTCTATCATCGATGACACCAGCTGAATCAGAATGAAAGAGAGTAGAGGAAGCAGGCCTGTGTTTTAATTCAATCGGAATTCAAAAGAAATAAATAAACACAGTTAATGGTGTTGGTGTACTATTATATAATCTAGGTCTGTACACACGCACGCACACACACACACACACACACACACACACACACACACGTGCACACGCACTTGTGTGTGTATATATATGTCACAAAGCTTGTAAAGACCCGAGTGTTCAAACTGGATCCAAAGATCAAGTTGTCAAGACTGCACATCTCAACAGCTGACTTCCATGCCTCTGGGGGGGGGGGGGGGGGGGGGGGGGGGGGGGGGGGGGGGGGGGGGGGGGGGGGGGGGTGACAAGGCATGATGAATTCACACCCGAGGGAATTGTGTGTGGTGTGTGCGTGTGCGTGCGCGCCTAATCTCATATACTGTACCTCTGCAACTGCTGCATTGTGCTGTAGGAGTATGTGACCTATAATGCACACTATCTATCTATTATCCTGTATGAGGGTGTGCCTGTGTGTCTGTGCACATACTGTACTGTACAGTATGCCTCCAGGGTGTTGAGAAGGGTCAGAGAGCCTCTGGTCACTTCAAGTAGGTGTGAGCATTAAACCCAGTTAAACCCATTCTGACCCGAGATCAGATCTAAAAAACGTCTTCTACATCCCGACGGTTTTCTGAAAAAGCTGTGTTTCCGTGTCAGTGGTTCTTCGGTTTTTCAAAAATAGCAGACCTACAAGTCTTGTAGATCTGCTATTTTTCAATAGCTAAAGCATAAGGTAACGCTAACACCAAAAGGGGTTCCCAGCGCAAAATGGGTTAAACACCAAGTACAGAGGCACAGGCCTACACATAAATATAACTCATTTGGGGCAGATGGGAACTGGGTGACTTGATATAAACAACCATTTTGGCACAGCATAAGTCTTGAGAGATCACTTTGAAGGATTTCACTTCTTCGTAATTTTTAGTGGAAACCTTGTATGTCCCAAAAGTGATGCTTTTCAGGGAAATGGAATAAAGAAACCTGCCAGGCTGCCAATATAGTTATTATTGTTAATACCCGTCATTGGTTAACCCATTTAGGCCTGACGTAAAAAAAAAAAGAAAAAAAAAAACGTTCTGAAAGAATATATATTCAAAGATTTGTGCCGCATTTTTCCGATTTTTCAAAAATAGCAGACCTACAAGCTCGATAGCGCGCCAC